>NW_023194029.1:0-1066 GCF_002007445.2 Ailuropoda melanoleuca
ATGACTTCTGCAAACCGTCCTAAAATAAAACAATTAACCACAAAGCATTTGTCACTATCATGAGCAAGGGGTAGTTAGGACAGAAGACCCCCAGATGTCAGCAATAAAACAACATCCGCACCCTGACATAAACCTAAGAGGTACACAGATACCTGACCGATGTCTTGATTGGCCCAACTCTGCGCGCGCTCACACACACCGTGACCCAAGATAGTTCCACCAAAGAGCTCATGGAAACCCCTCAACTTAGAACCTCCGGGGGCAACCCTCTCGGGCTCCCCTCTCTCTGGGAGCTTTCGACTCTTGCTCAATAAGCTTTGCTTTGTTTCCCACCACACTTCGTCTGGTTTACCTCTTCATTATTCAAAGCGGCAGGACCAAGAACCACGAGCACTAAATGCAGAGAATTCCACAAGAGTAGTACCGCAACTGCCTACCTGTGACCTTCCTCCGCTCAATCCTGTATGCATTTGCCCGGTTCTTCCTCCTCTTAGCTGTGGTGCCATTACCCTGGGAAGCCCTCCTGAAGCCTCTTCCGGACCCCATCACAGCTATGCCAGATAAGCATCGATCACACCCACTTCTGCACTCCGGGCCCCTGGTTACCTGCTTGTAGCTTTCACAGTGAGCAGTCCTGTATTTGCATGTCTGTCCATCCACAAACCTGTGACCCAGCCGAGGCCAGGATCAGGGCTTATCCATTCTTACCTCTGTCACCTAAGCCAGTGCTTGTCAAGGTACATATCATGGTTCACAGATCTTATTTAAAAAACAGACTAGGGGGGCACCTGGGTGGCACAGCGGTTAAGCGTCTGCCTTCGGCTCAGGGCGTGATCCTGGCGTTGTGGGATTGAGCCCCACATCAGGCTCTTCTGCTATGAGCCTGCTTCTTCCTCTCCCACTCTCCCTGCTTGTGTTCCCTCTCTCACTGGCTGTCTCTATCTCTGTCAAATAAATAAATAAATCTTAAAAAAAAAAAAAATAAAGCAGACTAGGGTGCACCTGAGTGGCTCAGTCGGTTAAGCATCTGCCTTCGGCTCAGGTCATGATCTCAGGGTCCCAGAAT
>NW_023194030.1:0-1770 GCF_002007445.2 Ailuropoda melanoleuca
AGCTAACGTAAGAAATATGCCTATTGCCCAAATGTGTACCTGCTAGCAGAGGACTTTGGGGAACTCTTAAACGCAAAGTAACGTGTTTCATATATCAAAATCCTTTATTCTGTAAGATCAAAGAATTAAATCATGTTGGAGGAGAAAGCCAGTAGGGAGGGCTGTTCTGCCTGTGGGTGGTGCTTGGGGATGGGACACCCTTGAATGACATCACTGTGGCTAGAAAGCTAGACAGAGGGGCCCACAAAGACATCAGCTCGTGAGCAGTCGGGTTACAGTCCAGGAGCTGGGCAAGACATTACAGGGCCATGGGGCGGAGAGCACTGCAGAAGCATGACCCCAGGCTGGTGTCGCCAATACAGAAGGGCTTCAACCTAAGGACCTTCGTACATTCATGCGCCCGAGGCTGGAAATGCTGGAGGCCAGACAGGACTCTGGCTGGGGAGGATTTCATGGTGACATGGCCCCGGACAGGAGACTTGGGGGTGGGTTTCCAGTGGCAGAGCAGGAAGAACTCTTTCTGAGCCCTTCAGGAGGGTCCCAGGGAAAATGACCAAATGAGGATCCCAGTCCACATCACCTAGATCAGCTTCCTTTGGTTGTTTCTGAGGGTCCTTGGGCTCATGGACACTCTCCTTAGGATAGAATAAGCTGCACTCCCAGGAAGTGGGAGCTTGCTGGAGCTTTAATTAAGCAAGATCCCGAGGACACACAGGCAGAGGAGGGAACCACACTTGAGCCTGCCTAAGGATGGATCAAGTATATGGGGGTCTTTGTTCCGGTGCAGACTTTCTGGGCTAAGCCATCTAACACTGTGGTCTGACCTTATCAGCGCTGTTGGCCAGAAGGCCTGGAGGAGTGCGGGCAGACGCTAAGCCAGGAGCTTCCAACACCCTGGTGAGCTGTAGTGGGTCTTACCTTGTGACTGAGCACCTAACTCAATCACTGCTTTTCCCTGAGAGAAAGTCGCGGCAAAGCTGCAGAAATCAGCACCAACATGCTGCTTTTTAAGACTTTCTAAAGTTCCCTAACCTCATAACAATCAATGACCCCATTATCCTTCAGCTTCACTGGGCTGGGCGTTTGTTCAGATATCAATCCTTTGATACTAGTTGTAGGANCACTGGGCTGGGCGTTTGTTCAGATATCAATCCTTTGATACTAGTTGTAGGAAAAAAAGGATAAAAACTTCTATTGTTTATTTTTGGTTGACTAAACTTCACAAGATACCTCGCCTGGTTTTCACAAAGTCCATGCAAATTGCACATGCGTGTGGGGTTAGGGCGGGACTCACACTAATATCTTATGATATTATATTACTTTCATCCGTGCCTGCATTTCTGCTCAGGGACTACCAGAAACTCCTGTACCATGAAGACTATTTCTGCACATGCAGGCTAAGGGCTAAATGAGAGCAAAGACGGAGTTATGTGGGTTGGGATGGCGTGGGGAATGGGTGGGGAGACAACAAAAGCAGTGTTAGCGCACAGTCATTGACAAACACACAGAACCACGTGTTTGGTAAGGGAAGGTAAAGAATCCTTCAGCCCGAAGAGAAATCACTCCTGCACCACGATTCCCTAAGGAGATTCCCCGTGGCCCTCCGTCCCTTATTTCTGGAGCAGAGCCATGGTCCCGTGAACACAGTGAACTAGGGAGCCCCGCAGGGAGCCAGCGGAGTGGCCCCAAAGCCTCAAGGGATCTGCGGGCACTGGTCCGTCTGTGCCCAGGATGAATGTTGAATGGGAAAGGGACAGTAAGGACATGCAC
>NW_023194031.1:0-1519 GCF_002007445.2 Ailuropoda melanoleuca
GTGGAATGATTTTTTGACCTGCAGTGTGTGAGTTAATAATTGGACATGTCTGTGGAAGTATTGATTTGTCTGTAAACACTAACGTCTCAGGGAGAGGTAAAATTTAGAAATACAGATTTTTTTGTCCAATCATCTGCCTATATTTACCCAAATTTCAATTCCCCTACAAATCCTTTACTATTTCATATGTTCAAAAAGCAATTTTTATGAAACGATCTCCCTCATATGTGGAATTTAAGAAGCAAGGCAGAGGGTCATAGGGGAACAGAGGAATAAATGAAACGAGACACAACCAGAGAGGCAGACAAACCGTAAGAGACTCTTAATCTTAGGAAACAAACTGAGGGTTGCTGGAGGGCAGGACGGTGTGGAGATGGAGTGGCTGGTTGATGGACATTAGGGAGGGTATATATCGTGGTGAGCACTGTGTGTCGTGTAAGCCTGAGGAACCACAGCCCTGTACCCCGAGACAAATAATACACTATATGTTAATTAAAAAACCAAAAAAGAAAAACAAACAAAAAAAGCAATTTTTAGCACACAGTGTATGCCAGATTCTGTACCCTGCACAGGGCATAAACAAGAAAGATCACTTCCAGTTCAAAATGACTTCACAGATTACTGCAGAAAACGTCAGTTACACCAATACTCATTCTACAAACATGAGGGAGATGGATCTAGATGGTCAGGACGAATCGAGGAGGGCAAGCCCATGAAGGAGACTGCTTAGTGGAGAAAGGGCATGATGAAATAATGCCTTAGCTCAGTCTTTAAGAGTGGTATTTAGCAAGTTGAAAAGTATCACTTGGCAGTCAAAGATAATACTAATATATCTGTGTTCTAAGAAGTACAACCTAGTTATATCAATGCTGTATTCAATTACAAAATTATATCAAAATATTGAACAGGGACATATTGAAATTTTAAATCCCTTGAGAGTTTTTCTGTTGTGCTAAAGAGAAGATCCAAAGTCGAATTGTTTAGAAGATGCAAAGACAAATCTAGGGTCAAATCTCCAGTCAACCCTGCATAATTAGAACTTGTTTGTAAGGAAACAAGGCTTCATGACTGCGAACCAGCAAAACGAGCAGAAACCACAAATATTAACACAGTGATTTGAACTATTATTATTATTTGAAATGAAATATAAAATTATTTTGTTCAATATGTTAGAGTGAAAGCAAAACTTGAAAACATAAGCAAGGAACAAGAGATTAAAAAGAATAATGGTGAAAATTTGCTAAAGAGCCAAAGAGAATTTCTAGAGCTTACAGATTCAACAAATGAAATTTAAAGAGTAAATTAGACACAACCGTAGAAATAAACAGTGTCCCAGAAGAGAAATTTCAAGATATTAGTTAGAATTAAGTTCTGAATAAAAAACATNATCTCCAGTCAACCCTGCATAATTAGAACTTGTTTGTAAGGAAACAAGGCTTCATGACTGCGAACCAGCAAAACGAGCAGAAACCACAAATATTAACACAGTGATTTGAACTATTATTATTATTTGAAATGA
>NW_023194032.1:0-1132 GCF_002007445.2 Ailuropoda melanoleuca
GTGGAATGATTTTTTGACCTGCAGTGTGTGAGTTAATAATTGGACATGTCTGTGGAAGTATTGATTTGTCTCTCAAGGGAGAGGTAAAATTTAGAAATACACATTTTTTGTCTAATCATCTGTCTGTATTTTAACCGAATTTCAATTCCCCTACAAATCCTTTATTATTTCATCCTTTCAAAGAGCAATTTTTATGAAACGATTTCCCTCATATGTGGAATTTAAGAAGCAAGGCTGAGGGTCATAGGGGAACAGAGGAATAAATGAAACGAGACACAACCAGAGAGGCAGACAAACCGTAAGAGACTCTTAATCTTAGGAAACAAACTGAGGGTTGCTGGAGGGCAGGACGGTGTGGAGATGGAGTGGCTGGTTGATGGACATTAGGGAGGGTATATATCGTGGTGAGCACTGTGTGTCGTGTAAGACTGATGAACCACAGCTCTATACCCCTGAGACAAGTAATACACTATATGTTAATATTAAAACCAAAAAAGAAAAATAAAGAAGAAAAGCAATTTTTAGCACACAGTGTATGCCAGATTCTGTACCCTGCACAGGGCATAAACAAGAAAGATCACTTCCAGTTCAAAATAACTTCACAGATTACTGCAGAAAATGTCATTTACACCAATACTCATTCTACAAACACGAGGGAGATGGATCGTAGATGGTCAGGATGAATCGAGGAGGGCAAGCCCATGAAGGAGACTGCTTAGTGGAGAAAGGGCATGATGAAATAATGCCTTAGCTCAGTCTTTAAGAGCGGTATTTAGCAAGTTGAAAAGTATCACTTGGCAGTCAAAGATAATACTAATTTATCTGTGTTCTAAGAAGTACAACCTAGTTATATCAATGCTGTATTCAATTACAAAATTATATCAAAATATTGAACAGGGACATATTGAAATTTTAAATCCCTTGAGAGTTTTTCTGTTGTGCTAAAGAGAAGATCCAAAGTCGAATTGTTTAGAAGATGCAAAGACAAATCTAGGGTCAATTCTCCAGTCAACCCTGAACAATTAGAACTTGTTTGTAAGGAAACAAGGCTTCATGACTGTGAACCAGCAAAACGAGCAGAAACCACAAATATTAACACAGTGATTTGAACTATTATTATTATTTGAAATGA
>NW_023194033.1:0-962 GCF_002007445.2 Ailuropoda melanoleuca
AATCTTTTTTAAAATTTAAAAATAAAATAAAATCAATGATCTCCACTTTATTCTTAATGGCTGGGGGGGAGGAGGCAGCAAAGTAAGGCCAAAGCAGAAGGAAATAAATAATAAAAAGAGAAAAGTCAATGAAATAGAAAATGAACAAATGGGGGGGGGGGCAAAGCAGTGAAAATCTAACAATAAAATTGATAGACCTCTCACCAGACTGATCAAGATAAAAAGAGAGGAGACAAATTACTAATATCAGGAATGAAAAAGAGATATTGCCACAGACCCTGCAAGCATTAGAAGACAGTTAATAAAGCAATGTTACTAACAACTTTATGCCAAGAAATTTGACAACAGAGATGAAATGTACAAAATGCTTTAAAAACACAAATACCCAAAAGTGACTAAAGAAGAAATTGATCATCTGAGTAGCCCTATGGTAGTTAAAGGAATTGAATCTGTAATTTAAAATCTTTCCTCAAAGAAAACTTCATGCCTAAATGGGTCTGTTGGTGAATTCTACCAAATTTCAAGGAGGAGTTTTTTTTAAAGCCTATGGCTTACTTTGATGATGTGCCCTTTACAACATTTAAATCATTTTCTAAATTCTAACTCAGTCACATCTTAAGAGGGCTCGTGCAGCACATAGTAAGATCATTAACTGATGCTCTAAACATCTCCTATTTGCAAGCGAACTGAACAAATTCTTTGGAAAAATGACTGAAAATAGCTGTGGAAAAACTCATACCCTAAGTTATGCAATTGTTTTTTATTATACTTTTAGGCATGACCAAAAAACATTTTAAGAAATGAAGTCAAATACAGTGCTTTCTTGTATTTATTTAATGTGGAGTCAATAGTTATTTACCTACTGGGGAGAAAATGCTATAATTGTCTTCAATAAATATTAACATGTTAAAAATATAATCAATAACACAAAGACTGTAGGTACTGGGAAGCTCTACCTATAA
>NW_023194034.1:0-2112 GCF_002007445.2 Ailuropoda melanoleuca
GCCCTGCCCGCAGCTATCAGAGAGTGAGTCACGAATAAAGCTGAGTAGAACAGGTCTGATAAAGCTCCAGGCACATTCCCTCCTGGGTTGTCAACTCTTGCAGGTGGGAACGGATTGGTCCCAGGGGGGAGGTTCTGGGCCAGGTGTCACTGGTAGGAGAGATGCAGGGGGCATGAAGGAGCATGCACAGCCTCCTTGGGTGTTGGCTCACCATCTCCGAGCAACACCAGGTCAAAGGAAGGGATGAATTGGTGCCTCTTCCTATTCTTACCTCGAAGGCTCATGACTCTCAGGCCTTGGGTCACTAGAATTGACTATAGTTGCCAGAATTTCATGTCTTTAGTCTTCTTAAACCCCAAATTTAAAAATATCTCATTTGTGTGCGTGACAAGAGGATAATATATCAAAATCCGGGAAGGATCTAGATCAGTGGTTCTTCCGTCCCACACATTGATGTCCCCCACGTATTCTGGCCTCGCCCCCAGAGATGACTCAGCAGTTCTGGGGGGGGCACTGTATTTGTTATGAGCTCCTCAGGGTATCATGTGCAGTTAGTGTTGGGACCTTAGTGCCAGCTGACAAGCCACATGTCCTTTGTGTGTTTGACAGATCGCCCACTGGCTGTCATACCAGGAACAGAGGTCGCAGGTGAGACTTTGGTGTCCTTGGCTACTCTAACCACCATGTTTTAGCTCAAGCCCCGAAGTGATTCTCCAAGGAAGTTGAGCAAAATACTACTGCCCTGTCTGGGTCACCCCTCTGAACCCGTGTTCTGAATGAATAGTCCAATAATGAAGTCAGATGCATTTATGGCTCCAATTCCATTTCTTTGTAGTCAAAGAAGGCAGTCCAAATAATCAAGTTGATGAGGTTGTGGGATATCGGTGAGGTTCGGTGGGTGGAGTCCGAAGCCAACGACCAAGAAAGAATTCTAGAGATGTCTTTGGTGCAAAATGGTGGTTTATGAAAGCTCGGGGACAGGACCCATGGGCAGAAAGAGCTGCTGCCCTGGGGTGGTGAGGGGTGGCTGATTATATACTATGGGGTGGTGTAGGTAAAGAAAAAGGGAGGTTTCAGAAGGATTTTCATATGTTAAAGATGACTCACAGGATACCTGAGGCCTTGCCATGGTCAAGTTAAGGTTGTTATTCCCTCTAGCAAGGCATTAACATGAAGATGGCTGGGAGCTTCCTGGAGGCTGCAGATTATCAGGACATTTAATTGTATTTACATTCCCTTCAGAAGCTAGGTTATTGATAAAAATGCTTTGTTCTTGTAAACTGCTAAGACATTTGTAAACCAAGGTAGATTTAAGTCTTGCAGGATTGTGGTCTCTATAGGTTAACTGTTTCTTTGTCCTTTAGGGCAGCCAGGAGTGCCCAAGGAATGTCCCGGTACATCCCATGGGGGGGGCGGTTTTGGGGTGTCCTCCGCTTTGTCCTCCGCTTGCACTCTGATTCCTCATCAAAGTGACATCAGCGTGCTTGGTCTCCAGCATGGACACTACTTGGGAAGGACAGGCATGCGGCTCTTAACACGGCAGCATTGCCAGGGCGCTACCCAAGAGCATCATTTCAGAGGGCTGCCGCCATAACCACCATGTTCTTCTTCTCCACGCCTTTCCCTTCGCTGACAAACTCTATCTTCCTTGTTCATCCTTTCTTTGCATCTTCCATTTTTACCCCTCTGCTTTTGCCTGTCTCTTGAGTTTCCAGAAGCTCCACTAAACTTTTCTTAGCACCACTTGGAGATAAAGGACTAAAATAATACTGACGCCTGGAGAGTCGTTCTACAGAAGAGCCACGGGTAGATGACCAGAGCCAATCGAGTGTAGGTCCACACAGCCAGATAGTCTGATGGAGAAAGCCATTGCCACAGGTGTTACCTTTAATTTTGTACTGAATATTGGGCAGATGTGATGGGGTTTTGGAATCTAGGTGAGGTTCAGTCGGGGGGAGTCCGGAGCCGACGACCAAGAAAGAATTCTTGAGACGTCTTTGGTACAAAATGGTAGTTTATGAAAGCACAGGGACAGGACCCGTGGGCAGAAAGAGCTGCTGCCCTGGGTTGTGAGGGGTGGCTGATTATAAACCTTGGGGTTGGGGGAGGTAA
>NW_023194035.1:0-824 GCF_002007445.2 Ailuropoda melanoleuca
TACGAGTTTCCTTTGGGAACCAGATTCCCCCTTGGGTGAATGAGCCTTGGAAGCATCCAGCACTTAGAAGCCAGAAACATAATGCGAAGATAAAGCGCTTGAAGTCACATCGGCCTTATAGAAGGTGGAAAAAAAATCAAGGTGCTTTGTTACCGTGAGTGAAACAGGATCAGCACAGCACTGAGAAACAAAATTTGNAAAATTTGGCCAAACCAGCCTCCAATGCAATGTTTGCTTCATGGGTAAATCCCATTAAAACTGCTGGTGGCAATGGAACGAAAATGCCTAAACCATTTCTGTCAGAAACAACACTGTGCAGTGGCCGTCTTAGCACTATCATCATCCTTCGTGAATAGGGAAACATGAGGGAAAGTGTTCACGGAAGCCTGACGAGAGTGCCACATAGTGGTCTCTGAGACACCACACAATCCAGGGAAATATCAACGAACATCATCTCACTTAAATAAGGGAGTCTAAATGAAAACGTTCAAGAATTTCGAGGACTCAGCGCCCTTCTTATTGGTATTAAAGAAGAGCGTCCAGGATAACACCTCCAGCTAACATCCGCATTTCCTTGGGACCCAGATTCCCCATTGGGTAAATGTGCCTTGGAAGCATCCAGCACTTAGAACCAAGAAACAAAGTGCGAAGATAAAGCCCTTGAAGTCACATCGGCCTAATAGAACGTGGAAGAAAAATCAAGGTGCTTTGTTACCGTGAGTGAAACACGATGAGCACAGCACTTAGAAACATAATTTGGCCAAACCTGCCTCCAATGCAATGTTTGCTTCATGGGTAAATCCCTTGAAAACTGCTGGTGGCAA
>NW_023194036.1:0-860 GCF_002007445.2 Ailuropoda melanoleuca
TTGTGTTTCTAACACCGCCAGCCGCCAGCTGCCCCCGCGTGCTCCCAGAGCTCCCAGTCTCAGTCTGGTTCCAGTGAGTGCACCGGAGCTCCTTTTCAGTCTGGTGGCGCGTTCCCCGGCTCGTGGTCTCAGTCTGCTCTCTCTCAGGTGCCATCCGTGAGTCTGCCCGCTCCCCCGTGCAGGTGGCTACAGCTTCCTGGTGCCCGAATGCGGCGGCTCCCTCCCCTTTCCATTTATCTTCCTATATCTGTGTGCGGTTTCACGGCTCCTTGCTTCATACCTCAATACTCAGCGCTGGAGATGTTCATTTGTAGAGATCCAGATGTGTCTTCCTGCATCTCAGGCTGATTCTGTGGATGTTCAGGCTGGTCTGGTACCTATCCAACTCGACTCAGGGGACTGGCTGAAAAAGGGGTCCCCCACTCCTCCGCCATCTTAACTCTAATCCTGGAGACGCATGTCTTCTTATACCTGGGTGTTGTACACAACTGATAAATTGTTGAACACTACATCTGAGGCTAATGTACTATATGCTGGCTAATTGAATTTAAAAAAAGATGTGGCATATATATACAATGTTATATTACTCAGACACCAAAAAGAAAGAAATCTTGCCATTTACAACAATGTGGATGGAACTAGAGGGTATTGTGCTAAGTAAAATAAGTCAGAGAAAGACAAATACCACATGATTTTACTCCTGTGGAATTTAAGAAACAAAACAGATGAACATAAGGGAAGGGAAGGAAAAATAAAAAAAATGATAATTGAGAGGAAAGCAAACCATGCGAGACACTGAACCCTGGGAACAAACTGAGGGTTGCTGGAGGGGAGGTGGATGGGGGGATGGGGTAAGTGGG
>NW_023194037.1:0-3484 GCF_002007445.2 Ailuropoda melanoleuca
CCAGTGAAGTGCTAGATACTGTGGCAGGTTTATTTTCTTTAAAAAGATTTATTTAGTTAGAGAGAGAGAGAGAGAGAACACGTGTGGGGGGAGGGGCAAAGGAAGAGGGAGAGGATCTCAAGCAGACTGTGCTGAGTGGGGAGCCCAACACAGGGCTTGATCCCAGGACCCCGAGATCATGACCTGAGCCCAACCAAGAGACAGATGCTTTAACCACCTGAGCCACCCAGGTGTTCCGATATTGTAGCAGGTTAAAGAAAAGCAAGGATCACATTTGGAACACCAACAGATAAGAAAACTATAAGGAACTTGATAGGAAATACCCATGTAACCAGTGTGCCAAACAAGGATGACACCGGAATGTAATCAAAATGAAATTTTTCTGTCACCTGTTGTTCCCTTAATACTGACACAGGTGGGGAAGCTTTCTCCTGCCAGTGAATGAAGACTAGATGAAAACTGTTCCAAGCTTTTCAGTTCATTTCTAGGAAATAGTCCTGTGATCACTTTAAGTCAAAAACAGTCTTGATTCAGATGTGTAAATGGATCTTCCCTGTGGGATGAAGTACAGTTTTCTTCTGCACTCATCTCCTCTGGAGCAGAGAGGAGGGATGGGAGGTAGACAGGAAGGTTCTCACTTGGTCAGAGCCTGCTGCTGTCCTGAGTTAGCTCCACAACCCCGAGGCACACCTCACTACCTTGTGGGAACCCAACGGGAGCTTTTCAGAGCCCCTCCTGGATTCCTGCAGCTGCTGCTTCTGGTCCCCTTCCCTGTCCCTGCTTCTCTGGCAGACCTCTCCACCACTGTCACCAGTGACATTCCCTTTCTTACCCAGGCAGTGCTCCTGGGAAGGGCTCTGACTGGTTCCAGGTCAGCCTCTCTCCCATGTCCTTGCCCCACTGTCAGAAGTAATCCCCCCCCCCCACCACCCTCTGCTGTCCCTGTCTCCCCTGCCACAACCTCTTGAACTCGCATGCTTTCTGCAGGAAGTGCATGTCACCCTCTCTGAGTTTTACCACTGCATCTCACAAGGTTTGAGGTTAAGTGGTAGTTCTCTACCACCCCCTAAGGGGATGGACTCGGGCTGCAGAATCTCTGTCCACAGAAACCCCGTTATTCCCTTCCACCTCCAGCTCGACTTTCTCTATTCTTTATTTTTGTAAAGTGGGTGGGGGAGCTCAAAAGTCAGGAAACAAGCACGGGACCTTGAACTCTCTATCAGGGAGCCTCACACTAAGTTTGGTGTCTGAGGTCTGCTGCTTAGATTACAGCTTCGGTTTTGACATCCTGGTACATAAGCAAGGCATATGGAACAAAATTGAACACTTCCTAGAACAACATCAGGTAAGGAAGTTACTGTGCAGTGGCCAGGAATCTTAAGCTGGGTATTGAAGGAAGCAAAATACCTGCTCTGGGCAAGGAAGGGAGAGAACAACATTTCAGTTTGACAGAAAATTATTGGACCCCTGCTGAGTGCTGGGGCTTCTAGGTCTGCAAAAGAAGACAGTGACCAGGCTGCTTGGAGAAAGGTCTGAGCAGGGGTGGTGAGAAACGAGATTTGGACGCGCAGGGTGGGCAGTCAAAAGCAGGCTGTGAATACGAGGCTTGGAGTGTGGAGAAAGTTGTCATCAACATGGTAGGAAAGGAGGTTGTGAGGCTTATGTATGTGTGTTTATGGATTTGTGTGCATGTGTGTAATGGGGTACACAAGCAGGTGTGGGTATTGGTTGAAAATATATGTGAGTGCACGCAGAGGTGTGTATGTCTGAAGTAGGTTGGGTATGTGGAGCGTATGTGTGCGTAGTGAGGTCTCTGTGGTGGGGAGCACTTATAGAGGGCTGTGTGGGTGAGTGTGCATGGCTTGTGTTTGAGAGTGTGTGCATAACGAGCTGTGTGCATGTGTATATGCAAGTAGTGGGGTGTGTGTAACGGTGTGCATGTAGGGGGGGTTGCTTGTATGCAGTGGGATTATACGTATTGAGAATTTGTGTAGGGTGTGTGTGTGAGCACTATATGAGCTAAGTACTGTGGTATACATATGTGAAGTTGTATGTGTAATGGGGTGCTGATGGGGGTGTGTGTGTGTGAGATTAATGGGTGTCTGAGCAGTGAGGCATATGTAGTGGAAGGTATTTAGTGGGATTATGTGTGAGTGGTTGGGTGTGTATGTAGTGGGGTCATACACAGGGCGAGGAGTGGGATTGCATGTGTAGGTGTGAGCAATGAGTATTTGTGTGCTTGATGGGGTATCTGTAGTGGGACTCTGTTGTGGGGTGTGTAGGTGGTATGGGGTATGCCTAGTGGGGTGTGCATGTATGCTTAGTGAGTGTGTATGTGAGTGGCTGGGTGTCAGTGTGTGCAGTGTTAATAGCACGCACGTGTGTGTGTAGTGGTGGCCAAATAAGAACAATGTGAAAAGCAGACCCCTTCATTAAAACATACTTGGGTGAAAGAGAGTGAGAAAGGCTGGGAGACTCACTTAAGATGCAGACCAGTTGTTTCTCTGCCAGTCCTTTTCCTCCAAACCACCAAAGCTACTTCTTAGAGGAGTTGCTGTCCTTGACTTCTTCCCTGACTCCTCTGGCTGGTCAGTTGGCAGCCACCAAATGAGCTCAGTGTTGCAAGCTGGATTCTTTGCACAATTTGTCACTCAGAGGCTCTGGTTTGGGAGTTCCCCACTAAAATGCCCATGGGGGGCCAGACCTGCCTGAGGATGAGCCAAAGGGGCCAGTGTGAGGGCATGGAAGTGGTGTGGAGAGGTGACCCACAGGAAGGCCTGTCATCAAGCCAAACAAAACAGGCCTGAGGCAAAACCACAGGGCTCCTGCCTTGTGAACTCAGCACATTCCACTTTTGTTGAGTGAACTTCTAAATGGGTGAATGAGGTAAAGTCATAGAGAGAGAGAAATTGGGTCTGTGGAGATGGAAGAGAGAGAGAGAAGGAAGTGGGTACATAAGGTGAAGGACAGTGAGGGGCCTGCAGGTGAGGAGGAGTGTTGCGGACCAAACTGTATGCCACCCCTCAAATTCATATGTTGAGACCTTAACCCCTAATGTAACTGCATTTGAAGATAATGTCTTTAGAAGTGTAACTAATGTTACATGAAGTTGAAAGTGTGGGGCCCTAATCCAGTAGGACTGGTGTCCTTATAAGAAGGAAGAGGCACCAGGGATGTACAAAGAGAGGAAAGGCCATGTGAAGTCACAGGGAGAAAACTGCAGTCAGCAAGTCAAGGAGAGGGGCCTCAGGAGAAAGCAAACCTGCCGAACCTTCACTGAACCTCGAGCTCTAGAACTGTGAGACAGTAAACTTCTGTTACCTGAGCCACCCATCTGGGCTACTTGTTATGGCAGCCGGAGCAAGCTAATACAAGAGGGAAGAACTGTGATGCCTTTGCAGGACTTGGTTGCATTTTTTTTAAAATGATTTTTTTTATTATATTATGTTAATCACCATACAGTACATCCCCGGATTCCGATGTA
>NW_023194038.1:0-740 GCF_002007445.2 Ailuropoda melanoleuca
AGAGTGATTTATAGTTTCTAGAATATAGGTCCTTTATGTCTCTGGTTCAGTTAATTCCAAGGTAACATATGATTTTTGGTGCTATTGTAAATGGGATGGTTTCCATAATTTCTCTTTCTTCAGACTTGTTATTTGTGTATAGAAATGCAACTGATTTCTGAACATTGATTTTGTATCCCGCCACATTACTGAATTGCTCTATAACTTCTAATAGTTTGGGAGTGGATTCTTTTGGGTTTTCNATTCCTTTGGGTTTTCCATATAGAGTATCATGTCATCTGCAAAGAGAGACAGTTTGACTTCTTCTTTGCCGATTTGGATACCTTTGATCCCTTTTTGTCTTCTGATTGCTGTTGCAAGGACTTCTAGTACTATGTTGAATAATAGTGGCGAGAGTGGGCATCCTTGTCGTGTTCCTGATCTTAAGGGAAACGCTTCCACCTTTTCCCCATTGAGAATAATATTTGCAGTAGACTTTTCATAGATGGTTTTTATGAGAATGAGAAATGTACCCTCTGTTCCTACACTCTGAAGGGTTTTAATCAGGAAAGGATGCTGTATTTTGTCAAATGCTTTTTCTGGGGTGCCTGGGTGGCACAGCGGTTTGGTATCTGCGTTCGGCTCAGGGCGTGATCCCGGCATTGTGGGATCGAGCCCCACATCAGGTTATTCCACTATGAGCCTGCTTCTTCCTCTCCCACTCCCCCTACTTGTGTTCCCTCTCTCGCTGGCTGTCTCTA
>NW_023194039.1:0-769 GCF_002007445.2 Ailuropoda melanoleuca
AAGGAGAACGTGGTTAAGTGGAAAGTTGATCCCTTCTGCCCAGATTTAGGCCACGGGTGCCCACGTTTCACTGTCAAACAAACAAGAGAAATTAAGTTTTGTCTACTTTAGCCATTTCTCACCAAATATTTTGATAAAAATAAACAACTACTAGCCTTCTTCCTCTGGAGACCCACTGAAGAGACAGCTCTGAGCCTCTCCCTCCACCATCCCTTTGTCCTCCCCCAGATTAAAGAGCTCTTTGTGCTACTCTCAAAGCAAAATGACTCAGAGACTATGAACATCATTCAAGATCAGTTCCTGCCAGTGTGTTCCCTTGATGCTGCCTTAAGCTTCCCTCTTCGTGTGAGTCACACCAGAATCCTTTTTCCACCCCTCCTTTTCAACTAACTAGTTGAGAAATGATCTGAGCCAGGAAGAAAAAAATAAAAAAACAAACCTGATTTTAAAAAGTCAATAAATACTTGAGCACATAAGACTGTGCGTAGAGATAGAAATAAACAAAACTATAATAAGAGACAACCCACACTGNCAGAAATAAACAAAACTATAATAAGAGACAACCCACACTGGTATATCCCAGGTTCTCATGGTGGACTGTTTTCCAGTTATGGTCTCTACTCTCTTTATTCTTACTTGTGTTGCCTTGTCACACTTTGAGGGTAGCACTTACAAACTTTTTATTTTTTAATTAAAGTGAAAGAAACTGCCACACTTTTGTTCTTAATGGGAATTCTAACAGTAAGTCAGTATTTAGCACAGCCACACA
>NW_023194040.1:0-972 GCF_002007445.2 Ailuropoda melanoleuca
GGAGGGAACTGTCGCTCTCCAGGACCTCCATGGAACCGGGCTTCACTCCTGGCACAGCCCCTGGTTGGTAGCAGGACTGGGGGAAGTTATTTACTCTCCAGAGCCATCTGCATCAGCAGCCCAAGCCTTGAGACCTTTGACTCGGGCAGCCCCTACCTGACATATCTGGGATCCTCGTTGCCTCTTATCACCCTTGGCCGTGCCACCAACATCTGTCACCTGGACTACTGCGCTGGCCTCCAAATAGGCTTCCCACACAGTTTCTTCCCAACCACACAGCCAAAGAGCCTGTATTTGATGGCTTTATTGAGGGATAAGTGACATATGATAAACTGTACATATTCATATTTAAAGTGTACAATTTGTTAAGTTTTGACACATGGGTGTATACATGTGCTTACTTGCAATCCGTTGATCTTTCTTGGTAAAGTCTCTATTCAAATCTTTTGCTAATTTTCTGCTGGGTGTTTCTTTCCTTCACGCACAGTTTTGAGACTTCTTTATATATTCTGGATACTAGTCCTTTAGCAGATTTATAATTTGCAAAGCTTTTCTCTCCATTTGCAGCTTGTCTTTTCATTCTCTTGACAGTGTCTCTTGAAGATGAAATATTTTAAATTTTGAAGTTAATTTATTCATTTGTTCTTTTACGGATCATACTTTTGGTGTCTTACTAAGAAATATTTGCCTAACCCAAGGTCACAGATACCTTCTTCTGTTTCCTTCTAGAAGTTTTATAGTTTCATGTTTTACATTTAGATCCATGATCCACTTTAATAAAAATTTCACATATAGTAGAAGGTATGAATCAATATTTTTTTTGCATATGGATATCCAAATGCTCTAGCACCATTTTTTAGAAAGACTATCCTTTCTCTATTAAATTACCTACACTTCTGTCAAAAATCAGTTGTCCATATATGCATGAGTCCATATCAGGACTCTTTAATTCTATTATCTTTATCTACCTTG
>NW_023194041.1:0-644 GCF_002007445.2 Ailuropoda melanoleuca
CTCTACTCAAAGTACCTCTCAGAGGGGGCACCCAACTCTTGATTTCAGCTCAGGTCATGATCTCAGGGTCCTGAGATCAAGCCCTACATCTGGCTCCATGCTCAGTGGGGAGTCTGCTTGAGATTCTCTTGCCCTTTCTCCCCTCTACCCCTCCCCCCTCAAATAAATACATAAATCTTTGAAAAAAAAAAGTACCTCTTAAAGGACAAGAAATGAGGGGAGGGGTGCCTGGGTGGCTCAGTTGTTAAGCATCTGCCTTTGGCTCAGGGCGTGATCCTGGAGTTCTGGGATTGAGCCCCACGTCAGGCTCTTCCGCTGGGAGCCTGCTTCTTTCTCTCCCACTCCTCCGCTTGTGTTCCCTCTCTTGCTGGCTGTCTCTCTCTCTGTCAAATGAATAAATAAAATCTTAAAAAAGTATTTAAAAAAAAGAAATGAGGGGAATATACACCACCCACATCCACACCCACATGATACACATCCAAGCTTACCCACATATATAATGCACATTACATACATTGTATCTATAATTATTTCTCTATCAACATGAGGCAATATAGGGAAAACAAGAGCAATTTAATTCCCAACAAATATTTCACCCATTCCCCCCCACACCTCCCTTCCAGTAACCATCAGTTTGTTTGTTA
>NW_023194042.1:0-149 GCF_002007445.2 Ailuropoda melanoleuca
AATCTCCTCCAGCGAACTGCAGCATTTTCACTGGGGACCCCGATTCCACATTGGGTGTAGGGGCCTGGGGATTATCCAGCCCATAGAACCAAGAAACAAAGTGTGAGGGGAAAGCCCTTGAAGTCATGACGGACTTATGGAAGGTGGAA
>NW_023194042.1:398-527 GCF_002007445.2 Ailuropoda melanoleuca
CACCCTTCGTGAATAGGGAAACATGAGGGAAAGTGGTCACGGAATCCTGACGAGAGATCCCCATAGTGTTCTCTGAGACCACACAGTCCAGGGAAATATCAACGATCATCATCTCTCGTTAGTAAGGGA
>NW_023194043.1:0-623 GCF_002007445.2 Ailuropoda melanoleuca
CTTCTAACTCCTCCATTGGCCCTTCCTCCTCACTAAACTCTAGCCACAATGAATTAGCTTCAGCTCTCTGGTTTTGCCTTACAGTCTCACACCTTCCTGCTCTGGGTCAAGCTCTTTCCTCTGCCTGACTTTACCTGGTAAACTCTACTTTCCCTCCAAGGTTTGGCTCAAGTGTAATTTCCTCTGTGAAGAATTAATTCAGTTCTCTGGCCCTTGGTACAAAAAATATCTTTCATCTTTCTGTGTTTCAGATCTCCTTGGTTGATAACAAGGATCTTGAGGGCAAGAACTCGGACCAGAGCACAGGGCCTGGAACGTCGTGGGATTGTTGAATAGACATCTACCCCAAGTCTTGATGAGTCGTCACTACAGCAGGCCATCAGTTGGAATGGCTGGGATAAGACTTCTAAATTGGGCTTGGCTTTATCATATCTCTTGGCAGCACTGGGTAAAGAAGCTTATGTCCCTGGTGGAATCAAGATCTTAGCATCCTAGCTGATAGCCTTCTTAGTGGTGCCGCAGTTTGGATATGTGTGTGGGACAAGGACTTTATTCCTTGCTGTCACTGAAACAGTCAATAAAATTATTTTTTTCTCCCAAAGTTCATAATTCCTGGCCATCAA
>NW_023194044.1:0-1215 GCF_002007445.2 Ailuropoda melanoleuca
ATCCTATTAAAAACTGCATTGCCAAATTGTTGTTATAGGACGAGATGATCAATAATTATATAGCCAAAACTTACAGGGGGAAAAGCTATTTTTAAGTTGTCAGCCAATTAATGATTAAAAATATTGTGTGTGTGTACTTGGATTTAATAATGTTTTTAGTATTTTCCAGCTTTTTAAAAATCTATAATGTGTTGTGTGATTTCTTACCTTAAGTAAATATTCATTTTGAACCTAATTTTGTATTTTTCATTTTGCATTCTTTTTGTTAAAGATCTTCGACCCCTCCCACCCTTCTCCCTATATAAGTGCCAGGATCCACAAACCTAGGTGTGCCTTTGGGTCCAGAGTTAGAATAGATGAGCAAGGACAGGCAGCCCCAAGCCCTGCAGGTTGGATTAAGATCCAGAAAGACAGAGTGACAACCAGAGAGTTTGAAGGGATTCTTTAAATCAAATTAGAAGGCATGAACATTGAGTAGAATCTAATATATTCAGCTAATAGAAGGAAAAAGTCAATATAACCTATGACAGTGTTTGAATTACAGATATCTTTAAAGATTTTATTTATTTATTTGTCAGAGAGAGAGAGCACAAGCAGGGGGAGAGGCAGGCAGAGGGAGAAGCAGGCTCCCTGCTGAGCAAGGAGCCTGATGTGAGACTCAATCCCAGGACCCCGGGATCATGACCTGAGCTGAAGGCAGACACTTAACCAACTGAGCCATCCACATGCCCCTAATTACAGACATTTTTTAATAGAAATATGCTTTATCTTCTTTCAAGTCTGTAAGTGAGCTGAATTAGTTCAATAAAATATTTGAGCATACATATCCTTCAGTTAATGAATAAAACATAATTCATTTGTTATTTGGGGCCATTTATTATATTTACATGTAAATAGTTAACATATAGTCTTACAAACGTACCATGTTGTTTTTTTAAAGCAAGGGATATACAATCATGGACTGTCCTTTCATCCCATTGATGATAACTCTGGCCTCCTTGCTTACCATCTGTATGACCTTGGGCAGGCGACTTACTCTCTCTGGCCCTCNGCGACATACTCTCTCTGGCCCTCCGTTTTCTCCCTTGTATATTTCGCCAACTAGTAGCACCAGCCTCATAGTACTCATGTGATGATTAAGTGAGATAATACGTGGACAATGCTGAAAGCAGTGCCTGGCCCAGAATCAGTGCTGAATTCATGTTACTTCTAACT
>NW_023194045.1:0-748 GCF_002007445.2 Ailuropoda melanoleuca
CCTGCTTGTGTTCCCTCTCTCGCTGGCTGTCTCTGTCAAATAAATAAATAAAATCTTTAAAAAAAAAAGTAAGCCAAGTTATATATTCTTTGCCTCAAAACTCCAGTGTCTTTCTGTCTCATGCAGAATAAAGTCCAAAGTTCTCGCATCTCACAAACCCAACAGGATCTGACATCTTTCTGCTCTGACCTCATTTCCCCTCACTATTCAATCTAACCACTCTGGCTTACTTGCTTTTCCTCTATTACAAAAATCACAGTTTCTCCTTAGGTTGGCACACATTGTTTCTTCCACTTGAACTGATCTTCTCCAAGATGTCTGCAGGGCTTGCTCCCTCATGTAATTCATGTAACTTTTCCTTACCAAAGATGTCTTCCCTGACTATCCAATGCTGCCATTCTCTGTCCCAATTCTCACTTCTTTAAATCTTCAAAATAATCATCACCATATAGCTTATCATATATTTGTTTGTTTTGTCTGTTTTCCTCCTCTAGAATAAAAGCTCTATGAGGAANTTCTATGAGGAAAGAAACTTGTTCTGTTTTGTTCATGACTATGATCAGTGTCTACTAGAACAGGGTAGGTGTTCAATAATATATGTTGAATGAATATATGAATAAATTAATGTTATGTGCCTATGTGAAATATTATGTTTTCAGGACAAAGATAAAATGACATAACTTTTAATGAAATTATACAAAAAGAGGAAGTAATATACAGTGAAGAAAAAGAGTACAGGCAGTATTAG
>NW_023194046.1:0-1141 GCF_002007445.2 Ailuropoda melanoleuca
ACATAATGGGTGGTGATAGACGATGCCAAGGTGTTGTCAGAGAGATGCTCAGGGTTTAGTGGGAGTAGAGACAAGGACAGAACCCAAGTCAGACTGAGGAATGGAGACTAAGGGAAACATTTCCGGAAATGGTGCCAAAGATGAGTCCTCAAAAAGAGAATGAGTAGGCAGGTGATGGATAGACCAAAAACACATGAGCTGACATTCCAACAAGAGGGAACCCAATGGTGGGTACTTTATGATCAGGCAGAAAAATATATATTATAGGTTAATGGAAAGGGGAACAGTGGCCATATTGCCCAGGTCCTGCTATGTCATGCTAAGGGACATGGCTTTTAAATTAAAATCATTGTTTTATCTTCTATAACTTTGACAGTGACACAGATGCATACTTCAGGTAGATTTTCTAGTGGTTATGTAGAAAGCAAGTCTGGAGGCTCGGAGTCCAACTATTCCTATAAGTATACTTCAGAAGAACAAAAATCGAGGATGAGAAGCTAGCCATGGGCACTAAAAGTGAAGATAAAGAACAAAGGATGGAGTTGACATTTAGAATGTGGTACTGCAGAATCTTGGAATTGACTAAATATGGTGCCCAGGCAGGGCAGGTTTCCAGGANTCAGGCAGGGCAGGTTTCCAGAAGGAAGAATATCAAAGTTAGTGACCTCATCAAAGTTAGGAAGTTATGTGTGGGGAACTCAGTCCCTCCTGAGGCTCTACTATACTTTCTGCTTATGGAAAATTGACTAAGATGATAGTATATTGCACATTTGATGAAGAATTACTGATTCTCAGTATTTAACATCTAGTAGGCATGCTGATTCCTTTGATGGAGGAGCTGGTAGCTTATGGACAGGACTTAACCTGGAATGTTTTGTGTAAGTCCAAGCCAAATTCAATTAATCTCTTCAGTCTTCAAGGCATAACTCAAAGGGGTTTACAGATAATCAGCCAAGCACTAANCTCAAGGCATAACTCAAAGGGGTTTACAGATAATCAGCCAAGCACTTATAAGCACAAAGAGAGACAGTGATTTGGCCAACATCACACGTCCTGTAGCATGGAGAGCATCCCTCATGTTTCTATAGAGTCAAGTCATGTGCTCTTTCCATATTGCCATCATGGCATCTGTTATAACTCC
>NW_023194047.1:0-949 GCF_002007445.2 Ailuropoda melanoleuca
ACATTTTAATTGGCGACCATTAGTTTCACTCCTCTTTAAGTTATATTCCACATCTCAAGGTTGGAGGGAACCTAGAATGTCATGCAGCCAACTTATTTCCAAGTTACCTGACATGAAATTCCTGAAGGTTTAAAACATATTTGCACATGACAAAAATCACCTAGCTGTTCACAAAACTTGTCTCCCTTTTCTCCTGGGGACACAGCTCCAGCTAGACTCTTATTTTCTAGACTTCACTGTAGTTAGGTATGTTCTTGTTGCCAGATAGCTGAATCCTGACGCTTGATTGATTGTTTCAGAGTGAGTTTTGCTATTTCCAAGTAAACACACAAACAGAATAAATTTCACTTACACATGATGGCTTTTCAATTATTTAAAATACTTAAAACATCTTTGGGGCTTTTTTTCCCTTGGTGCAGTTTTCTTAAATTCTGTGGGTTTCCTCACATGGATTTTGTTCTTTGCCATTTGAAATTATTATATGAGCATATTCCAATATTAAAAGTGATGTCCAGAAATACTGGAAAGAGGGAAAACAATTCATATTCACTCTGTGGTCTTATCCATACACATGAGAGGAATTTCTGTTTCCTTTATTCACATACTTATACATATACTGATCTCGATTACAGTTGTATTTAGGGTTTTTGTTGTTTTGTCCATGATATGTGGTAAACTAAAAAAATGTGAACAACTTGTCTTTCTTGAATATATAATTTTCCATCAGCTCTGAATTTTGCCAATTAGATATTTGTATTCAAGTGAAATCCTTTATTTATTTTTTCTTACAATGTATTCTTTTAGATGTGGCATTCATTGGCAAGAGGTTTTCTGGAATGGCAATATTCTTATTCAATCATTAATCTTTACTTATTTTCTATCATACAGTAAGATAAGCATTTTCCCAAGATCATCATCAAAATCATGATCATGCTGTTTAATAAGGCAG
>NW_023194048.1:0-3939 GCF_002007445.2 Ailuropoda melanoleuca
ATGGTGCACTGGGTGTTATACGCAAATAATGAATCATGGAACACTACATCAAAAACTAAGGATATGCTGTACGGTGACTAACATAACCTAAAAAATTATAAAAAATAAAGATTTTATTTATTTGACAGAGAGGGATAGTGAGAGAGCACAAGCAGAGGGGAGAGGGAGAAGCAGACTCCCCACTGAGCAGGGAGCCCAGCATGGGCCCAGTCCCAGGACTCTGGGAACATGACCTGAGCTGAAGGCAGATGCTTAATCGACTGAGCCACCCAGGTGCCCCAAGAATATGTTTAGTTTTTTAAGGAAATGCCAAACTGTTTTCCAAAGTGGCTGTACCATTTTGCATTCCCACCAGGCACAAGTGAGAGTTCCTTCTGCTCCATATCCTCCTTGGCATTTGGTATTGTCAGCATCCCGAATTTTGACCTTCCCAGTAGGCATATGTAGTATCGTGTTTTAATTTGCATTTCTCTAATGACATATGATGTGGAGCATGTCTTCATGTGCTCATTTGCCACTGTATATCTTCCTCGATGAGGTGTCTCTTAAGATCTTTGACTTGTTTTTAAATGGGTTGTTTTCTTACTGTTGAATTTTAAGAGTTCTTTGTATGTTTTGAGTAACAGACGTTATCAGATGTGTCTGGTAAATATTTTTTCCTTGTTCGCGGCTTGTCTTCTTATTTTCTTGACAGCAACTTAGCGTAAGTTTTTAATTTTAATTAAGTCCAGCTTATCAGTTGTTTCTTTCATGGATCATGCCTTTGGTATGGTATCTAAAAAGTCATTACCATTTTTTGCATTTTACATTGAGGCCTTACAATTAGGCCAGTTTCTAACTAAATTTTTAGTTAATTTTTGTGGAGAGCATAAGGTCTAGATTAATTTTTTTTTGCATGTAGATGCCCCAGCATCATTGTTGAAAAGGCCGTCTTTATTTCATTGTATTGCCTTTGTTATCTTCGTCAAAGATCTGTTGACTGTATTTATGTAGGTTCATTCACTCTATTTAAATAGGGATGTTTTGTGGTGATTGCAGAAATAGTCGTATAGATGCAAAACACAAATCCTCGTAAGTATTTAAAAAATGTGGTAATAATCTAAGTCATTTTTTCACTTCATTTTACCAGAANATCAGATGTGTCTGGTAAATATTTTTTCCTTGTTCGCGGCTTGTCTTCTCATTTTCTTGACAGCAACTTAGCGTAAGTTTTTAATTTTAATTAAGTCCAGCTTATCAGTTGTTTCTTTCATGGATCATGCCTTTGGTATGGTATCTAAAAAGTCATTACCATTTTTTGCATTTTACATTGAGGCCTTATAGTTAGGCCAGTTTCTAGCTCACTAAATTTTTAGTTAATTTTTGTGGAGAGCATAAGGTCTAGATTAATTTTTTTTTGCATGTTGATGCCCCAGCATCATTGTTGAAAAGGCCGTCTTTATTTCATTGTATTGCCTTTGTTATCTTCGTCAAAGATCTGTTGACTGTATTTATGTAGGTTCATTCACTCTATTTAAATAGGGATGTTTTGTGGTGATTGCAGAAATAGTCGTATAGATGCAAAACACAAATCCTCGTAAGTATTTAAAAAATGTGGTAATAATCTAAGTCATTTTTTCACTTCATTTTACCAGAACAAAATGCTCATTAAAAGGTAACTTAAATTTCAGAAGCACAGGTGAACTGTGCAAGGTGCATGTTGTACTTCTACTTTAAATTAACTCTGAGCCTAAGTCTGTTGAGTCACGCCTCTAGGATACAAACCTGCATAAGTAGGTTCTCTGTAGATTTCTCTGAGGGTGGGCCATTGTTCTCCCTTCTTTCCAGATAGAAAAGACTGGTATAATGCCAACTGCCCTACACGTGCTTGCAGGCTTAAGAGAGGGTGTGCCATGGTATCCCAAAGAATGGGAATTTTTATGGTATTGTCAGTATACATTGTTGACATTTCTCTGTGCGTTGCCTTTTGATATTGTTACATAGCATACAAAGTGGTAGCCTCATAGATGTCCATAAGAGCCTTTTAATATTGAGGGGTATATTAGGACTCTTTTGTTTGTGAGTGACAAAACCTAACTCATTTGGCCTAAGTAGTTGGCTCATGTAATTGAAAAGTCTGGGTGTTACCTTCAGGTATGGCTGGATCCAGATCTAAACACATTTTTCTTCCTGTTTCTCAGNTAGATGTCCATGAGAGCCTTTTAATACTGAGGGGTATATTAGGACTCTTTTGTATGTGAGTGACAAAACCTAACTCATTTGGCCTAAGTAGTTGGCTCATGTAATTGAAAAGTCTGGGTGTTACCTTCAGGTATGGCTGGATCCAGATCTAAACACATTTTTCTTCCTGTTTCTCAGTTTTTTTTCCCCGTTAGCTTCATTTTCAGTCTCTTTTCTCTCTTTTCCTTCTGTGTTTCTTTTTAGGTGGGTTCTATTGCTGTATTGAGTTCACTGGTATTTTTTTTCTGCAATGTCTAGTCTGCCCCAGTTTTCATCTGATGTCCTTTTCATCTTAAATGCTATAACTTCCACCTTTAAAATTTCAGTTTGAGTATTCTTTATGTACTTCACATCTTAATATGTTCAGTCTTTTAACTTCTTTTTTTTTTTTTAAAGATTTTTTAAATTTCTTTATTCGACAGAGATAGAGACAGCCAGCGAGAGAAGGAACACAAGCAGGGGGAGTGGGAGAGGAAAAAGCAGGCTCATAGAGGAAGAGCCTGATGTGGGGCTCGATCCCATAATGCCGGATCATGCCCTGAGCCGAAGGCGGACGCTTAACCGCTGTGCCACCCAGGCGCCTCTAGTCTTTTAACTTCTTGAACATATGGAATATCTTTATAATAACTATAATAACTCTATTAATTCTATTATCTGTGTCATTTCTGAGTATTTTCAATTGACTGATTTTTCTCTTCCTTATAGAGCATGTTTTCCTTCTTTGCATATCTAGTAATTTTTTATTGGATACAAGACATTGTTACTGATATTTTTGTGTATCTATAAATATTTTTGAGCTTCCTTTTGGGATGCAGTAAAGTTACATGGAAACAGTATTATTCTTTGGAGTCTTGTTTTAAGCTTTGATAGGTGGGACCATAGTGGTATTTGGTCAAAGGCTATCATTTTTTTTTANCTTTGATAGGTGGGACCATAGTGGTATTTGGTTAAAGGCTGTCTTTTTTTTTTTAAGGTTTTATTTATTTATGCAAGAGAGACCATAAGCTGGGGGAGAGGCAGACTCCCCACTGAGCAGGGAGCCCGATGCAGGACTCGATTCCAGGACCCTGGGATCACAACCCAAGCTGAAGGCAGATGCCTANCAACCAACTGAGCCACCCAGGCATCCCAAGGGCTATCTTTTTATTCACAACTGAAGCAAAAGGCTTCTGAATACTCTGCCTGTTATTCCATGAGTTAACGATGTTTTCCACCCTGGCTGGTGGATACAGGAATTTTTCTTGGCCCAGGGTGAGTGCTGACTGTTTCCTTAGTAGTTTTTCTAGTGGTTCTTTCCCTGGTTTGGGTTTTGGGTAATTGCCCTACATGCATGTACTGATTAGTACTCAGCTGAAGACTGAACTCGGGGGGGCCATGTGAGGATCTCGAGTTCTCTGTGGAGCAGTTTCCTCTCTGGTCCTCTGCCCTGTGAACTTGTGCTGCATTGGCTGTCCTGGCCTCCTGTGTCTGTCTCCTGAACTGAGACTGCAGTCCCTGCCTGGGTTCCTTCTTCTTGAGCCATGGCTTAGAAATGCCATTCCATAAGCTGGAGCAAGCATAGGGCTTNTGCCATGGCTTAGAAATGCCATTCCATAAGCTGGAGCAAGCATAGGGCTTGTTTTATGTTTCTCGGGGTCACTGTCTTTTATTGCCTGATATTCAGTCAGTATCTTGCAAACCTTTGTTTCACGTATTTTGTCCTTGTTTGTTTTAGGCAAG
>NW_023194049.1:0-200 GCF_002007445.2 Ailuropoda melanoleuca
CGGTGTGGGCTTGTTTACGCCCCCTACTTCTCTCTCACGTGTCCAAGCTGCAGGGAGGGAAGAAGGCTCACGTGCGGTAGGAGATTTTGTTCTAGAGAATACTTAGTTCTGTTGACACCTCATCTTATTTTTTTTTAAAGATTTTATTTATTAATTTGACATAGAGAGACAGCCAGCGAGAGAGGGAACACAAGCAGGGG
>NW_023194049.1:242-1250 GCF_002007445.2 Ailuropoda melanoleuca
AGCAGGCTCCCAGCAGAGGAGCCTGATGTGGGGCTCGATCCCAGAATGCTGGGATCATGCCCTGAGCAGAAGGCAGATGCTTAACGACGGAGCCACCCAGGTGCCCCGACACCTCATCTTCTAACAATACTTGTCTCCTGGTAAAAATCAGAGCTGAAGTAACACAGACTCAGGGGTTACTATGTGGCCACGCTATTTATCTCATTCAATCCCCATATGGCCCCTGAGACATTATGATGTTGGAGAAACAGACACAGAAGTTTAAATAATTTACCCAAGAGCACACAGCCAGAGGGTAGGAGAGCCAGTTTTTAAACCCGGACCATCTGCCTCCAATTCCAGGTGTGGGGAACCACACCCATAGCCCACAGGTCACTTCTGCTCCCCTTGACCTGGTGGTACCATCTGTTGCCTGTGAAGGAGGCAGGTTATAGAATTCCCATTACAGAAGTTTTCTCCTTTAGCAGCAGACATCTGGCTCTCCCAGGAGCCAGGGCAAAGGCAAGAGCTACAGCCTGGCTATTGTGAGTGTGGCCCACGACCACAACCTGGGAGCTCGGAAACAGATCCAGACCCACGGGAGAACAATCAGGTCCGGCATTTTAATAAGGTCTACAAGAGATGCATACACACCTTAAAGTTTGAGAAGCGCCAAACTGGAGTCCAAGTATCCCATCCCCCGGGCCAAGTTCTTCTCTGCAACTAAATAAAAGGAAGCAAAGATTCATTCCACGCATTCCATGCCTACTCTGCCTCAGTCACCCAGATATCGCACAAGCTCACTGAACCCTCCCCAGGACTGCAAATAATACTGAGGATCAGAGTGGTCCAGCAGCCAACGTTCCACAAAAGAACGTGACCAAGGCACACTGGAGCCCAGAGGCCCCAACAGGAGCCCAGTGTCACTGCACAGCAACCCAAGCCATGGGTCTAGGACGACGGTTCACACCACTCTGCCAATGTCCTTGGCAGAGCACAAAGCGAAGGTGAGAAGTGAATTATTTTTGT
>NW_023194050.1:0-1031 GCF_002007445.2 Ailuropoda melanoleuca
TTTTATACCTTCAAATTGAATGGATATATGTAGGTAGTTTCTTCCAGTAAGCTAACTACATGGCATAAAATAAATTCAAAATTCTTAAACTGCATTATGTTTTTATTAGCTTAAAATATTTTACTCCTTAAATCAAAATATTTTCAGTATCTCTTCAACAAAGACTTATATAATCCTAATTTCATGTTGAAGGTTATAATATTTCAGAATCAAACAAAATAAGTATAATCCAATATTATTTTTTTAAATAATAGATGAAAATATCTTTCCTATACAAGATATTACTGGCAACTGTCATTCACCAGTCACAGAACCATTGCTGATAAATATCTTTAATGAACAGGAATGAAACAGATCTGCTTAGAAACATATGAAATGGTACCAATTTTATAGCTTTAGCAGCTCACAAACAGAACATATATGCCAAAGATTAAATAAATAAATAAATATTTGTATGAACAGATTGCCAGTTTTATACATGCACTTCTCACTTTGCATAAATTTCATATATATATATATATATATGTATATATCAGTCCTCTCAAGAACACGGCTAATATTTTAGTTACCAAGTCATAATAACTGTAATATGATGGTGAGGTGTGAAGGGGACATGTTCTGGAGCTCTATGATTAGGTCTAGTCATTTAGTGAGGATATGCCTCTGGCCTATGAACTTAAGTGTTTTTCTTTTTTTTTTTTTCCTTCCCTCTTAGATGGGACAGGACGGCTAGAGTGGGCTAGGGTGGGATGCTT
The DNA here is from genome assembly GCF_002007445.2 of Ailuropoda melanoleuca. Taxonomy (NCBI): domain Eukaryota; kingdom Metazoa; phylum Chordata; class Mammalia; order Carnivora; family Ursidae; genus Ailuropoda; species Ailuropoda melanoleuca. The sequence continues at coordinate 756 of NW_023194050.1, forward strand.
CTGTACTACTTGGAAGGCGGTCTGGGGCTGGATTTGGCTATAACTTTCCCCCAGGACAATTAGACTCTGATAATACCCTGTCTGGTTAGGCTCTGGCTAACTAGTTTCCCCTGAGGGCAGGCTTTACTAAGAACAGTCTTCAGATGTGTTTCAAATGGTTCCTCTTCGCCTCTCCTTGCTAGAGTGTGAGGGGGTGTTTCTCCAGTAGTTACTATGGTAACATGGTCAAGTTCCTGGAGATAAATCTGATAACATTGTGGCGGCACCCTTATGATT
>NW_023194051.1:0-2484 GCF_002007445.2 Ailuropoda melanoleuca
TATGTGGTGAAAAAATGATCACTTGCTGACTAACTTGAAAAAGCAACACTTTTTATTTGTGTTTCTATGGGGTAATATGGTTAAAGTTCTAAATAATCCATTAAAATAGAATTTTTGGAATAAGCTTGTTTGTATTAAGTTGGGAACTGCTTGTGCTCTAGTTGAGGTAGGGAAGTAGAGTAATTCCAGAAAGATCTCCATCAGCAAGGACTGAAGTAGTAAGTGGCTCACCCAAAAATCCACAGCAAATACAACTAGGACAGAAAATTAAAGGTCATATGTTGGAAAACATGTTTATTTGCTCCCTTGTCAGAATTGATATTTGGAGAAAGTCCCAGTAGATCAAGTACTAAAAACAGTGACAGAGATTTGGGCAAATGCCCCACGGCAGGCGAGTTAGGAAAGGTATCAATTGAGGGATATTGATACAATGACAAACACAATTTAATGATGGGGCTCTGAACTTGGGTGCAGAGTGAGTTGACATTTCTTCACTCGGTTTGCAGAGGCACATGAGGGATGCCTCCTTGACCAGCGCCACATCTTTCATAGACAGCTGTGGCTGTTTCTTCCTATCGTTTTTGGTAAGACAATCTTAATGTCTAAAAGAAATCTTTTGACAATGCTATTTTCTCCTGAATCCTGTCATTTATTTCGATTTGTTTAAAAAATTGGTTAAAAAATATCACCAAAGTTCACAGAGCATTTTAAAAATCATCCTGGATTTTAAAGCACCAGATTGTTTTAAAGAGCATTTAAATATGAAGAAATGTTCAGCCCTGTTCAAAATGCCAAAACCCAAACATTCCAAAGGTGTTTTGCCTTCAGATGAATGAATATATTTTTTGAATTGGCCTCTTTGTACCTGGTCTCATACTGAGAATAAATTGCCAAGTTAGCAGTCTAGAAAGCAGAAAAAATAGTAACTTTTCTGTAAGATTTTTGGGTAAGTTGAAAAGAGTTATAAAAATATAGTGATTGAGCCCAGGAAGAAAATTTCCTAGAAACATTTATAACCCCAGCATTGTTATAACTCCTAGGGCATGGCAGAGTGTACAGCAATGCACAAGGCTGTGGTGGGTGCCCCATCCAGCCCTGGGGGAGACTATCAAGGCTTCTGGGGGGAGGTGATGGGTCTGTTTAATTGTTTTGCTGGGGTTTATAAAGGACTCTGTCCTCTTCTCATAGTATATAACACAAATTAGGACATAAAGTATTTTGGATCATCCAAATCAGTCTTCTAGGGAGTCTAGTTAGCAGTCCAAGACGCGCATTTCTATGATTTGTCACAGTTTGGGCCACGGTTGCATTGGAACGAGTGCTGGAAGTTGTCAAATGATCTGATCAAAGATGACACATGGGCTTTGCCACTTAACTGCCTGCATGAACTTCAGCAGCTCATGAACTTTCTGAGCTTCATTTTAATCACTTGATGAAAGGAGAGGTTTCCTGTCCCAAAGAGCTGTTGTGTCCATCTGTGATGACACAAGGAAACTTGTACAGTGTGCCTGCTGGGCATACTGATTGGTGCCCCCAAATGTTAGTCTACCCTGAACTGATTCAATAAGATAGTGCATGCTTAGCATATAGCAGAATGCACATAATGCTTGGAATTTAGTGAGGAATCAATATTTTCTTTTGACAATTAAACAAATTTTTCTCTTTGGTCTGTGTGTTGGGTATATGGTGCAGTTATAATAGAGGTCAAGAACACCATCTCCTTATTTTTCATGTATTAGCAAAGCAATTTTTTTTCATGAGCTCTACACTTTGCTCATACAAAAACATTTTTTTGAACAAATATTCATCACACAGCAGTTATGTATAGACTTTGTGCTAGATAGTCTACAATGGTAAGACGGATGTGGTCGCTCCTCACAGGACCTCCAGTCGAATGGAGGGGAAACACATCAGCTGAATAGTCAGCTAGATCAGTTTTTTGGTTTGCATTTACCAGCTGCGACAATCTCATGGAGGAGAAGTAGCCAGGTGCTGTAAGAGTCTGAGGGTCTCAGGGAAGGGAATTTATGGGGAATAATTCTTACGCTGGGGTCTTATGGATGAGTAGCAGCTGACAAGAGAAATGGAGTGATAAGAGGAAGGACTTAGAGAGGAAGGTAAAGAGGGCATGAGGCATTGACAGGGTGTGTGGGTTGGAAGCAAGAAGAGAATGAATCACATGAAGCCATGCAAGGCATCCAGGTCACTTGAGGATTTCACCTTAAAAGCAAAGGGCTGCAGGTGAAGGCAGCAGGAGAACATGCTGGTTTAGCATCAACAGGTTTTGGGAGGCAGGTTTTGGGCAGACTTAGGGGGTGTTTCAGTTGGCCAATTGTCTCATAATTGAACCTTGGACTAGNGCTTGGACTAGGGAGGTGGCTATAGAGAGATAAAGAATGAGGGATTCCTAGTGTGCTTAGGATTTTAAATTCACAGGATGTGGTGATGAGCTGACAATGTCAGGTGGGGAAAGGAGGTTTCTAG
>NW_023194052.1:0-824 GCF_002007445.2 Ailuropoda melanoleuca
AATAGCGGTCTCTGAAACACCACACAATTCAGGGAAATATCAACTAACATGATCTCTCATGAGTAAGGGAGAATGAATGAAAAAGTTCAGGTTTTTCGAGGACTCAGCACCCTTCTCCTTGGTAATCAAGCAGAGCGTCCAGGAAAACACCTCCAGCGATCATCAGCCTTTTCCCTGGGGACCCTGATTCCACACTGCTTGTATGGGCCTGGGAAGTGTCCTATCACACCTGCTCTGGCAATGGAACGAAAAGGCCAAAGGCGAGTCCGTCAGAAACAACACCGTGCAGAGCCAGTCTTAGCACTATCATCAGCCTTCTTGACTAGGGATCCATGACGAAAGTGGTCACTGAACCCTGACGTGCGTGCCCACTAGTGGTCTCTGAGACACGACACTGTTCAGGGAAATATCAATGAACATGATCTCTCATGAGTAAGGGAGCATGAGTGAAAAAGTTCAGGATTTTCGAGGACTCAGCGCNCAGCACCCTTCTCCTTGGTAAAAAAGCAGAGCGTCCAGGAAAACACCTCCAGCGAACATCAGCCTTTTCCCTGGGGACCCTGATTCCACACTGCTTGTATGGGCCTGGGACGTATCCAATTACACCTACTGTGGCAATGGAACGAAAAGGAGAATGGGGAGTCCGTCAGAAACAACACCGTGCATTGCCAGTCTTAGCACTATCATCAGCCTTCTTGACTAGGGATCCATGACGAAAGTGGTCACTGAACCCTGACGTGCGTGCCCACTAGTGGTCTCTGAGACACGACACTGTTCAGGGAAATATCAATGAACATGATCTCTCATGAGTAAGGGAGCATGAG
>NW_023194053.1:0-1000 GCF_002007445.2 Ailuropoda melanoleuca
CCACACAGTCCAGGGAAATATCAACGATCATCATCTCTCGTGAGTAAGGGAGCATGAATGAAATCCTTCCGTATTTTCGATGACTCAGCGCCCTTCTCATTGGTAATAAAGCAGAGCGTTACGGAAAACACCTCCAGCGTACAGCAGCCTTTTCACTGGGGACCCCGTTTCCACATTGGGTGTAGGGGCCTGGGGAGGATCAGCCCATAGAACCAAGAGACAAAGTGTGAGGGGAAAGCACTTGAAGTCACGACAGCCTTATGGTAGGTGGAAGAGGAATCAAGGTGTTTTGGTACTGTGAATGAAAAACGACGAACACAGNTGTGAATGAAACACGACGAACACAGCACTGAGAAAGAAAATTCGGCCAAAACACGCGTCCAACAATATGTTTGATCCCTGGGGAAATCCTGACAAAACTGCCAGTGGCAATGGAACGAAAAGGCCCAAAACACGTCCGTCAGAAACAACAATGTTCAGGGACCGCCTTAGCACAATCATCACCCTTCGTGAATAGGGAAACATGAGGGAAAGTGGTCGCGGAAGCCTGACGAGAGTGCCCCATAGTGGTCTCTGAGACACCACACAGTCCAGGGAAATATCAACGATCATCATCTCTCGTGAGTAAGGGAGCATGAATGAAAAGGTTCAGGATTTTCGAGGACTCAGCGCCCTTCTCATTGGTAATAAAGCAGAGCGTCCAGGGAAACACCTCCAGCGAACAGCAGCCTTTTCACTGGGGACCCCGATTCCACATTGGGTGTAGGGGCCTGGAGAGGATCCAGCCCTTAGAACCAAGAAACAAAGTCCCTTAGAACCAAGAAACAATGTGTGAGGGGAAAGCCCTTGAAGTNTCTTTGGTACCGTGAGTGAGACACGACGAACACAGCACTGAGAAAGACAATTCGGCCAACACCCGCTTCCAACGAAATGTTTGCTCCCTGGGGAAATCCTGTCAAAACTGCTGGCGGCAATGGAACGAAAAGGCCCAAAACACGTC
>NW_023194053.1:1274-1408 GCF_002007445.2 Ailuropoda melanoleuca
AGCCTTTTCACTGGGGACCCCGATTCCACATTGGGTGTAGGGGCTTGGGGAGAATCCAGCCCATAGATCCAAGAAACAAAGTGTGAGGGGAAAGCCCTTGAAGTCACGACGACCTTAGGGTAGTTTGAACAGGA
>NW_023194054.1:0-1045 GCF_002007445.2 Ailuropoda melanoleuca
ACACTGCCTGGGTCCTGGTCAATAATTTGGGCTCTGTACATCCCTGCAACCTCTCCTCATCAGAATGACGATGAGGAGAAATCCCTCCCAGCAAAGAAAAGATAATGAATCTCTGGCCTCTGCTACAGAACTGATGGATATGGATATAACCAAATTGTTAGAAATGGAGTTCAGAGTAACAATGGTCAAGATGATGTGTAGGCTTGAAAANATGATGTGTAGGCTTGAAAAAACTATTAACGAAAATATCAACGAGAATATAGAATCTCTAAGGGCAGAAATGAGGGCGAGTCTGGCAGAAATAAAAATGCTATGAATCAAATGCAGTCTAAACTAGACGCTCTGACAGCCAGGGTGAATGAGGCAGAAGAACGAATTAGTGAATTGGAGGAAGGGATGGTAGAAGAGAAAGTTAAAACAGAAACTTGGCTCAAAAAAATCCAATCTCAAGAATGTAGATTACGAGAGATTACTGACTCAATGAAGCATTCCAATGTCAGAATCATCAGTATCCCTGAGGGGGAGGAAAAAGAGAGAGGTCTAGAAGAGATATTTGAACAAATTGTAGCTGAGAACTTCTCTAATCTGGCAAAGGAAACAAGCGTTCGTGTCCAAGAGGCAGAGAGGACCCCTCCCAAGGTCAATGAGAACAGACCTACACCATGTCTTGTCATAGTGCAATTCGCAAATATTAGATCCAAGGATACAGTATTGAAAGTGGGCAGGGGGAAGAAAATCCTTACGTACAGAGGGAAAAATATCAGAATAATGTCAGACCTGTCTACAGAGACCTGGCAGGCTAGGAAGGGTTGGCAGGGTATTTTCAAAGCTCTATCTGAGAAGAACATGCAGCCAAGGACCTTTTATCCAGCAAGGCTATCATTCAGAATTGATNCGCAAGGCTGTCATTCAGAATTTATGGAGAGATAAGGACGTTCCAGGATTGGCAGAAACTGAAGGAATTCATAACCACCAAACCAGCCCTACATGAGCTATTAAGGGGGGGTTCTATAAAAGTAAAAAGGCCCCAAGAGTGATACAGAAC
>NW_023194055.1:0-829 GCF_002007445.2 Ailuropoda melanoleuca
CAGATAAAGTCATTTATTTTGTTCTAGGTCCGCATATAGAGCACTGAACAAAAAAGGAAATGTTTCTTCTTCGTTTGGGTTTACTAAGTGTAAGGAAGCAAATTCTAAACTAACAAATATTTGGTATTTATGATGATGATAAGTACTATTTTTTAAACGTTGAACTTGGTAAGGAGACAGTAAATGATGGTGGGTGGCCAATATTTGATTTAGAATGGTCAGGAAAAGCTTTTTGGATAAAATAACATTAAGTAAAATTATATAATTTCAGATGGAACATGTTTTTCTTGTATTAGGCAGCCCTGGACATAAAATTGTGCACCCAAACTCATAAACATGACACAAAGGCAGTCCACCTAGCACCAAGAAAGCAATATTTTAGGTCATGTATTGCTCTAAATAGAAAAGCAATTTAATGGTATTATACCTTTAACTGTAAGGGTTTTTGACTTTTTATGAGNGTAAGGGTTTTTGACTTTTTATGAGGATTTTCTTCTCTTTGTATAGTCTTTGAATTGTACTCATGTATATGTACTCTAGCAGTACAGAATGTAATTTATCAGACTTTTACAAAGTATACTGTATTGTATGTAAAATGAAAGATGGAATGATTCTGAACTATTAGGTTATTGGAATGTGAGTGTTGGTCTATCTTGTACATACAAGAAAGTCAAGTTTTTGATGTGGATTTCTCAACTGCATAGAAGACAAACTCTTCCAAGTGTGTTAGGAAAAGGTATTGATTAACTGCATGCTGTATCACATGATTTAACACACGTAGAAAGTGATTTATATGGAAAATCAAAGGCATATTTAGTTACCATATTTT
>NW_023194056.1:0-1899 GCF_002007445.2 Ailuropoda melanoleuca
TCCCGCCGGCACTCCCGGTGTCCGCCAACACTGTCCTTCAGCCCTCCTAGGCCCTCTCGGTAGACACTCCGGGCCTCGCTCGCACTCTGCCGGTCCGTCAATCCTCGGCAGCGCACACGTCCTCCCTCGGCCCTCCCCGCCGCCGCTCGGCTTTCCCCATCATCACTCGGCCCACTCCGTCAATCCCCGGCAGCGCACACGTCCTCATTCGGCTCTCTCCGCCAACTCTCGCTTCTTTGACTTTCTGGGCTCTTGGCCTCCATCCAGGGATCTATGGCCCCCACTACTTGGAGACCGCGGGATCCGGTTGTATATGGTGCGCCTCAGGAAGCCCCAGCATAGTCTCGGGTGTGCGGGTGTGGGGGGCTGGGAGGGAGGGTTAGGGTTCGTAGGGGGATCAGGGTCAGGGGTTACGGGCCAGAGTCAGGATCCCGGTTGGAGGCCTCGGGTGACCTGAATGTTACAGGGTGCAGACTAGGACCTGGCTCAGCGTCAAGGGTCAGGTTTGGGGTCAGGATAGGGTGAAGCTGGGATTAGGGTTTAAGGATTGGGTTTAAGCATAATTGCCCTCTTCCCCTTCCTCCCTGTGCATGGGAGTTCTCCGGGACGGAGGGTACTTGCCCGGGGTCACACTGTTCCCACCCCCACCCGGGGTCCCCGGCTCTGACAGCAGAAGAGGTGACAGTCCTCGGGGTCACCGCCCCTTTCCAATCCAAGTCAGCCCCGTGGGAGAGTGGAGGGCCTGGCGGCCTCCCCGGGGTCGGGTGCTGCTGGCCCCATTGCGCCTGCACAGCCTCAGGTTCCGGCGCAGCCTCGACCGGGAGGCCCTCAGTGGACACCTGTGGATTTACACAGCACTGGGCGCAGTGACCAGCCGGCCTGCACGTGCTGCCTTCTTGAGGCTGCCGGGGCTCCCCTGGCACCCGTTGAATCCTTTGTCCCATCCCGGCGGCCAGCTGGGAATGGGGCAGCTGTCCCGTTCAGGTGCTAGGTCCAGCCTTTGGCCTCCGACCATCCAGGCAGGCAACTCTGGTCCTCCTGCTCTGGCCAGCCTGGGTCGTGACAACCCCCAGGGCCAGGTACTGAGCTGACTGTGCTGCTGGGGAATTTAACAGGTCCATGGGAAGTTTTGATGCTCCACACCTGTGTGATTGAGGGTGCCTTCTTGCTCACAGCCTCCTAGCCCGCCAAGATAGGTAGTGACCCTCAGAGCCCTGCGTGTGGGCCTGACCAGGGGAGCCATATGGCACGCTGGCGCTGCAATCCCTTTTCCTTCTAGCTGTAACACACCTTTGACAGCCACACTTCTCAAGAACCAGAGATATGGGAGCCACTGTGGCTTCCAGTGGGCAGTTTCTCCTGGAGCCTTCCTGGTCCTGGANCGCTCCACACCTGTGTGATTGAGGGCGCCTTCTTGCTCACAGCCTCCTAGCCCACCAAGACAGGTAGTAACCCTCAGAGCCCTGCGTGTGGGCCTGACCAGGGGAGCCATATGGCACACTGGCGCTGCAATCCCTTTTCCTTCTAGCTGTAACACACCTTTGACAGCCACACTTCTCAAGAACCAGAGATATGGGAGCCACTGTGGCTTCCAGTGGGCAGTTTCTCCTGGAGCCTTCCTGGTCCTGGACAGTCACATGCACAGCCCGGTCAGGTGGCCTCTGGNGCACAGCCCGGTCACGTGGCCTCTGGAGAGGCCCACTGGATTGTGTGAATGTAGAATGTTCCGCAAGAGGAGTCACTGATATTTTGCCTGATTAGACTGGGTTTGCCGTTTTTGAGGGAGCAGATCAAAGAAGCTTAACCCTGTAACCTTACTGTTGTTCAGCTGGTGGAGGAAGTGCTGTCAGGTTTCACACTGGGAAGTGATTTCCTGTCACATGTATACTTTGTGTCTTC
>NW_023194057.1:0-802 GCF_002007445.2 Ailuropoda melanoleuca
ACCTTTCCAGACAAGCAGGCGCTGCCTCTTTTGAGAAATGTTGCTTTGGACAATGAGAAGTGAGAGTGGTAGGAGAATATCATGATTAGATCTGGGTGTAGACAGATAATTCTAGAGTGTTTCCGACTTGAGTTTGAGGAGCACAAGATGGAAGGCAAGAGAGCCTGTCACTGGGCGACCGCAATGATCCAGGTGAGGTATTATGTGGGTGCAGAAAGAGGATCATGATAGCAGGAAGGGAAGGAGAGAGGGATCTGGAGACACTTGATCTTGGTGAGGTAAAGTTGTAAGACGCAGCCAGTGACTAGGTGGAAGGGGAAGTTCTCCAGCACAAGTCTGAGCCCTGTCCTGAGAGATGGGCCAGCTGGTCTCGGAAACTTGAAACAAACACTAGAAGAATAAATACAGAGGAAAAATAATGAAAATAGTTCTAGCTGACTTCAAGTGCCCGTAGATAGCCAGGAAGAGATGCTTTGCAGGAGTGTGTGTGTGTGTCCACCTATCTAAAATTCAGTGGACAGATCGAGATTGAAGATAAAGATTTAAGAGTCATCAGCATACAGTTGATAACTGCAACCATAAGAGTACTTTCTAGAAAGAGTGTATGGCATTGGATGAACAGAAGAAGATCAAGGGTGAAATGTGTTTTTAATATTTACAACATTAAAAATTCATTTCAAACTCTTGATCTTTCCAGAAATAAAACCTTACTTCACTAATTTCAAGTCATCCCAATCATTTGGATAACCAAAGGAGTGAGGAATCATATTTCTTTCACATTCATGCCTAAGAAACTATTTTC
>NW_023194058.1:0-829 GCF_002007445.2 Ailuropoda melanoleuca
ACCTTTCCAGACAAGCAGGCGCTGCCTCTTTTGAGAAATGTTGCTTTGGACAATGAGAAGTGAGAGTGGTAAGAGAATATCATGATTAGATCTGGGTGTAGACAGATAATTCTAGAGTGTTTCTGACTTGAGTTTGAGGAGCACAAGATGGAAGGCAAGAGAGCCTGTCACTGGGCGACCGCAATGATCCAGGTGAGGTATTATGTGGGTGCAGAAAGAGGATCATGATAGCAGGAAGGGAAGGAGAGAGGGATCTGGAGACACTTGATCTTGGTGAGGTAAAGTTGTAAGACGCAGCCAGTGACTAGGTGGAAGGGGAAGTTCTCCAGCACAAGTCTGAGCCCTGTCCTGAGAGATGGGCCAGCTGGTCTCAGAAACTTGAAACAAACACTAGAAGAATAAATACAGAGGAAAAATAATGAAAATAGTTCTAGCTGACTTCAAGTGCCCGTAGATAGCCAGGAAGAGATGCTTTGCAGGAGTGTGTGTGTGTGTCCACCTATCTAAAATTNTTGTGTGTGTCCACCTATCTAAAGTTCAGTGGACAGATCGAGATTGAAGATAAAGATTTAAGAGTCATCAGCATACAGTTGATAACTGGAACCATAAGAGTACTTTCTAGAAAGAGTGTATGGCATTGGACGAACAGAAGAAGATCAAGGGTGAAATGTGTTTTTAATATTTACAAGATTAAAAATTCATTTCAAACTCTTGATCTTTCCAGAAATAAAACCTTACTTCACTAATTTCAAGTCATTCCAATCATTTGGATAACCAAAGGAGTGAGGAATCATATTTCTTTCACATTCATGCCTAAGAAACTATTTTC
>NW_023194059.1:0-4736 GCF_002007445.2 Ailuropoda melanoleuca
TTATGAGAAACAAACTGGGGGCCTCAGAGGGGAGGGGGGTGGGGGAATGGGACAGACCAGTGATGGGTAGTAAGGAGGGCATGTATTGCATGGTGCACTGGGTGTTATTGCAACTAGTGAATCATTGAGCTTTACATCGGAAGCCGGGGATGTACTGTATGTTGACTAACATAATATAATAAAAAATAATTTTAAAAAAATGGGCAGAAGGGACACCTGGGTGTCTCAGTCAGTAATTGTCTGCCTTCGGCTTGTGTCATGATGCCGGGGTCCTAGGATGGAGTCCCAAGTCAGGCTCCTTGCTTGGCGGGGAGCCTGCTTCTCCCTCTGCCTGCCACTTCCTCTGCTTGTGCTCACTCTCTGTCTCTCTCTCTGACAAATGAATAAAATCTTACAAAAACTGGGCAGAAGACATGAACAGACATTTTTCCAAAGACCTACAGATGGCCGATAGACATGTGAAAAGTGTTCAACATCACTCATCATCAGGGAAATACAAATCAAAACTACAATTAGGTATCACCTCACACCTGTCAGAAGGGCTAAAATTAACAACACAAGAAACAACAGATGTTGGTAAGGATGTGGAGAAAGGGGAGCCCTTACGCACTGTTAGTAGGAATGCAGACTGGTGCAGCCGCTCTGGAAAACAGTATGGAGGTTTCTCAAAAAGTTAAAAATACCCTACGATCCAGCAATTGCACTACTAAGTTTTTACCCAAAGAATATAAAAATACTAATTCAAAGGAATACATGCACCCCTATGTTTATAGCAGTTATTTATAATAGCCGAATTATGGAAAGAGCCCAAATGTCCATGGACTGATGAATGGATAAAGAAGATGTGGTATAGATACACAATGGAATATTACTCAGCCATAAAAAAGAATGACATCTTGCCATTTGCAACATGAATGGAGCTAGAGAGTATTATGCTAAGTGAAATAAGTCAGGCAGGGAAAGACAAATATCACATGATTTCATTCAAATGTGGAATTTAAGAAACAAAACAAACGATCATGGGAAAAGAGAGGCAAACCAAAAAACAGACTCTTAACTACAGAGAAGAAACTGAGGGTTACTAGAAGGGAAGTGGGTGGGGAGATGGATGAAATAGGTAATGGGGATTAAGGAGGGCACTTGTGATGAGCACCTGGTGATGTATGTAAGTGCTGAGTCACTAAATTGTATACCTGAAACTAATATTACACTGTATCTTAACTAACTGAAATTAAAAAAAAAAAAAAGAATCTGAGAGAACATGCCAGAGATAGAGAGGGACAAGGAAGGGTGTAATTGGGAACATGGCCCAGGTGGCCCCTGAGCTTTCTGTAGACTCCAGGAATATCCATGCTCTCTATTGTGTAGACAGTCAGCAAATAGGGATCCACAGAATTGACTGATATGGAGGCCCTGTGTGAGTTATTTAAACACCCTTAGGCCTCAGCTGCCTAGCCTGTTAACAATTAAGTCTTTTGCTTCCAGACCAGACTCTGTGCATGACCTGCAGGGATCTGGGCCTGAATCTGCAAGTCTGGCTCATGGTGGTTTAGACTTAAGAGAACATGTGGCCAGCGAGATACCTGACCCTTGGGCAAACGTTCACTCCATATGAACTCATGAACAGTTTAACTTGTGATTGAGGGAGGACAAGAGTTATAGAGTAACCCCAAACTGGGTAACATATTTTCTTTGAACAAGAGGAGGAAATCTGAGATTAAAATTTAATTGACAGGAGGGAGGGAGTTAAAATGGCAGAGGAGTAGAGGACCCCTTTTTCAGCCAGTCCCCTGAGTCGAGTTGGATAGGTACCAGACCGGACTGAACATTCACGGAATCAGCCTGAGATGCAGGAAGATACATCTGGATCTCTAAAAAATGAACATCACCAGCGATGAGTATTGTGGTACGAAGCGGGGAGCCGTGAAACCGTGCACAGATATCGGAAGATAAACGGAAGGGGGAGGGAGACGGCGTGTTCGGGCCCCGGGAAGCGGTAGCCACCTGCACGGGGGAGCCAGAGGACTCGCAGATGGCACCACGAGACAGCAGACTGAGATCGCAGGCCAGGGAACGCGTGCCACCAGACTGAAACAGAGCTCCGGTGTGCTCACTGGAACCAGACTGAGACGGGGAGCTCCGGGAGCGTGCAGGGGAGGCTGGCAGCTGGCGGCTGGCGGTGTTAGAAACACAAAGGACAGAGACACGCCGGCCCAGGAAGTGAGGGCTGCGACGCCAGGTGTGGGGCGCACATCCCAGGATGCTGCAGGGTTGAGCAGCACCAACAGAAACAGAGTTAAAGTGGCCAGAACATCTGGAGAACAGTCCGCAATCCCTCTGTTCTGTGACAGAGGCTGAGATTTGGCCACTGCTGCTCTAACTCTCAGAAGAGGCACAGCAAACCGCCAGGGAAAGCCACCAGAGAACAAAAGCCTGGAAATACGGGCTCACAGCGTGCCCATCCCCATCCCCCCTTGCAGGGGACACGGAGACTCTACCCAAACTGGGTTGCCTGAGTATCAGTGCGGCAGGCCCCTTCCCCAGAAGGCGGGCTGAAAAATCAAGAAGCCCACATCCCTAAGATCCCTATAAAACAAGGGCACACGGCCTGGGTCCCGGTCAATAATTTGGGCTCTGGACAACACCGCAACCTCTCCTCATCAGAATGACGAGAGGGAGAAATCCCCCCCAGCAAAGAAAAGACAATGAGTCTGTGGCCTCTGCCACGAAACTAATGGATATGGATATAACCAAATTATCAGAAATGGAATTCAGAGTAACAATGGTCAAGATGATGTGTAGACTTGAAAAAAGTATTAACGAAAATGTTAATGAGAATATAGAATCTCTAAGGGCGGAAATGAGAGCGAATCCAGCAGAAATTAAAAATTCTATGAGCCAAATGCAGTCAAAACTAGAGGCTCTGACAGCCAGGGTGAATGAGGCAGAAGAATGTATCAGCTAACTGGAGGTTGGGTTAGTGGAAGAAAAAGCGAAAATAGAATCGGGACTTAAAAAAATCTACTCCCAAGAATATAGGTTACGGGAGATTACTGACTCAATGAAACATTCCAATGTCAGAATCATCAACATCCCCAAGGGGGTGGAGAAAAACAGAGGTCTAGAAGAGATATTTGAACAAACTGTAGCTGAAAACTTCCCTAATCTAGCAAGGGAAACAAACATTCGTGTCCAAGAGGCAGAGAGGACCCGTCCCAAGCTCAACCACAACAAACCTACGCCACGTCACGTCATAGTGCAATTCACAAATATTAGATCCAAGGGTACAGTATTGAAAGCGGCCAGGGCCAAGAAATTTCTCACGTACCAAGGCAAAGGTATCAGAATTACGTCATACCTGTCTACACAGACCTGCAATGAGAGAAAGGGTTGGGGGGCCATTTTTAAAGCTCTTTCAGAGAAAAACATGCAGCCAAGGATCCTTTATCCAGCAAGGCTGTCATTCAGAATTGATGGAGAAATAAAGACCTTCCAGAATCACCACTCATTGACCAATTTCGTAACCAAGAAACAAACTGTACGGGAGATATTAAGGGGGTTCTATAAAGGTAAAAAGGCCCCAAAAGTGATATAGAAGAGAAAGTCACAATCAATAGAAACAAAGACTTTACTGGCAACATGGCATCATTAAAATCATATCTCTCAATATTCAGTCTCAATGTAAATGGTCTAAATGCTCCCATAAGACGCCACAGGGTTTCAGATTGGATAAAAAGACATGACCCATCCTTTGCTATCTACAAGACACTCATTTTGAACCTAAAGATATATTCAGACTGAAAGTAAAGGGATGGAATACCGTCTTTCGCACGAATGGACCTCAAAAGAAAGCTGGGTAGCAATTCTCATATTAGACAGATAGGATTTTAAACTAAAGACTGGAGTTAGAGACACAGAAGGGTACTATATTATTCTTAAAGGATGTATCCAACAAGTGGATATGACAATTATAAATAAGTACGCCCCCAACAGGGGAGCAGCAAGATACACAAGCCAACTCTTAACCACAATAAAGAGACATATAGATAAAAATACGTTAATAGTAGGGGACCTCAACACCCAACTATCAGAAATAGACAGAGCATCCTTGCAAAAATCGACAAAGAAACAAGGGGTTTGAATGCCATACTCGACGAGTTGGATCTCATAGATATCTATAGAACACTACACCCCAGAACCAAAGAATACTCATTCTATTCTAATGCCCATGGAACATTCTCAAGAATAGACCATGTTCTGGGTCACAAAACAGGTCACAACTGATACCAAAAGACTGAAATTATTCCCTGCATATTCTCAGACCACAACGCTTTGAAATTGGAACTCAACCACAAGGAAAAATTTGGAAGAAACTCAAACACTTGGAGACTAAGAACCATCCTGCTCAGGAATGATTCGATACACCAGGAAATCAAAAATCAATTTAAACAATTTACGGAGACCAACGAGAATGAAAACACAATGGCCCAAAACCTATGGGACACTGCAAAGGCAGTCCTAAGGGGGAAATACATAGCCCTCCAAGCCTCACTCAAAAGAACAGAAAATCTAAAATGCAGTTTTTATATTCTCACCTCAAGAAGCTGGAACAGCAACAGAGGGACAGGCCTAATCCACGCACGAGGAAGCAGTTGACCAAGATTAGAGCAGAAATCAATGAATTAGAGACCAGAAGTACAGTTGAGCAGATCAACAGAACTAGAAGCTGGTTCTTT
>NW_023194059.1:4810-4919 GCF_002007445.2 Ailuropoda melanoleuca
ATACAAAAGAAAAGAGAAAGGACCCAAATTAATAAAAATATGAATGAAAAAGGAGAGGTCACGACCAACACCAATGAAATTGGAAGGATTATTAGAAGCTTTTATCAAC
>NW_023194060.1:0-3889 GCF_002007445.2 Ailuropoda melanoleuca
AGCCTGTAGGGAAAGCTACTCTGGGGAGCTGGAATGATTATTAAGCATCTCTCAGGTTCTGTGATAACAGAAAAGCCCTCACCCGATGTTACGATTCAGCTGGAGTATCCATTTGCCCCTTCTTGCCATGTGTCGCCCTAGTTTCCATTCCTCATCCAAGGAGGTAGTGGAGGAAGGCTATAGATATCTCTTGGGAATAACACTGAAACCCAGACGCATGTGTTTCAAGTCGTCTGTGGTTCTGTTAGCTTCCTGGATATTGCTCCAGTGGCTGAGCTGCTGCCAGTGTTGACTTGCTGGTCACTTTGGAAGGCAAACTCTACCCCTGAGGAAAGGTACTGAATGAATTAGCAAGATCTCCATTCTTTCTTTTCATTCCTCCTTCCATTACTCATAGACAGGCCCACATCCCTCCCTTTCCCCTTCCAGTGGTCTCTTTGTGAGTAAACATTAGTCATTTCCTTCTTAGTGTCTTGCCTCCAGGTACCAAAGACAAATGTGTGATCTCTTTGAAATTCAAGGTGTTGAACTGTATACTTTTGTGCTAAATATAGCTTACGGTGTGGTTTCTTCATGTATGATTAGGTATCTATGCATAATCTTCCTAATATTCAAAATTATCTGTCACTCCTTTTAAGAAACCCTAAAAATTCTCATAGTTAACTATTCAGGACCAGAAGCCTTAATGCCCTTTGGAAATCTTCCTGATCTAGATCAGCTTTAAGTTTCTAGTTTCGTCTCACCTGGCATCAACACTCTTCTCTAAACTGACTGGACTGGTCTACTTAATCCCCCAACCCCATTTAATCCCTCCTGTCTTTGAAATTCCCTCTTCTAAAATCTTCCTAATCTCAACTATTCTTTTTTTTTTAATTTTTTAAAAAGATTTTTTAAATTTATTTGACACAGAGAGACAGCCAGCAAGAGAGGGAACACAAGCAGGGGGAGTGGGAGAGGAAGAAGCAGGCTCCCAGAGGAGGAGCCTGATGTGGGGCTCAATCCCAGAACGCCAGGATCACACCCTGAGCCGAAGGCAGACGCTTAAAGACTGCGCTACCCAGGCGCCCCCTAATCCCAACCATTCTTAAAACTCAGACCCATGTCCATTCATNAAGGAAGAATCAGGCTCCCAGAGGAGGAGCCTGATGTGGGGCTCGATCCCAGAACGCCAGGATCACACCCTGAGCCGAAGGCAGATGCTTAAAGACTGCGCTACCCAGGCGCCCCCTAATCCCAACCATTCTTAAAACTCAGACCCATGTCCATTCATTATGTTTATTGGAGGAGAAGAAGAAGGGGAAAAAGAGTGGGGTGGACAGAAAGAAAGAATAAACGTATTGAAGTTTGAGGGGAAAGAAGCCCAGTTGTGATGTGTGGTACTTCTGCAAGTCTGTCTTCAGCCTTAGATATGCATTATAGGCACCCCCCTCCTCCCCCCAACATTTTGGAAAGCTCAGAAAATGAGATTTATCAGTCATCAAGAGCTATCAGTCCAGTCAGGAAAGCATTACCGTCATTCTGGGAGTGGGATGCAATTTTCCCTGCCTAACAGTGACAGATACATGGGAAGCCACATTGGAATCAGAAGGCAGTTTAGTGGCATGGATACAATGAAAGTGGAATTAGTTGGAAGAACAAAATGCTGATTGTAATTTAGCATGGTAGTTTGGTCTCTTTTATTTTTATTTTTTTATTTTTATTTTTTAAAGGTTTTATTTATTTATTTGACAGAGAGAGAGACAGCTAGCGAGAGAGGGAACACAAGCAAGGGGAGTGGGAGAGGAAGAAGCAGGCTCTCAGCAGAGGAGCCTGATGGGGGGCTCGATCCCAGAATGCCGGGATCACGCCCTGAGCCAAAGGCAGACGCTTAATGACTGAGCCTCCCAGGCGCCCCATGGTCTCTTTTATTCTTGAGGACCTCTCTTAAGGGGTGCTTGTAGATCTGAATTGTCCTAAAGACTGGTGCTCAAGGTTGTACCTCTGAACTTGTAAGGCAGATCAATGTTATTCCCCTCAGACACATTTCTTTTTCAGATGTGTGAATACCATCCATCTGGTTACTATCCAGGCTTGGCCGGGTTGGGGGGGTGCTGTTCTGCTTCATTAAGAGGACTCTGCGTATCTCTGCTTTGATCATTACCTGTGGGCCTCACTGTTTAATTTTATTCCCAGTTATAGGAATAACAACCCTCTTGCCCCATAACTGGTTCTCAGCGAGGCTCTAATACTAATCAGTTTTATGCAGCGCTTGGCCTCTAGTGGCCTCTCCATGAATATTTGCCACCTAAGTATTTGACACTTTTGTAAGCTATTGTATATTCCTTTGTCTGGGATGGGCAACCACGAGCTTAATTAGTGACTCAAAGTTAGTGGCTGCACTTTTCCAAAAAGCTTCAACATTTAAGTAAATTTTTTCTTTTGCTTTAAAAATATAATTAGACTAATAATTTATATTTTTATTATGAAAGTTACTTCAGAGACATCTAGATAAGCCATTTCTTATAACTAACACCCAGTTAGACTGATGGTCTTGTTCAAATTCAAACAACTGACCAGTGACGAAGCATGACAGGAATCACATTTTCCAAACTAGGCAAATGGAAATCATTTGATTAAACCATAGTTTAATTATGGAGTCTAATTGAGGACATTGCTACTTGATCTTTATATCTCAGTATGGTCTCCCAGGGAGCCAATGGAACAAAAGGCAATTTCATTACTGCTGCCAAACACTTATGTCCAAAGTTCTTTATGTTCAATATAAAAGTTAGTAATGAAGTAAACATTGCTATGGTTACCATGGTGTTAGACAAAAATTTCAACATATGCTGCTTGGAGGGATTGATCAGGCTACTTCAGATGTGATTTCCAAGGTAAAGATGGTGGTAAGGGTGACTCCTACGAAGGACTCAGCTATTACACATACTGGCTCCCATGTTGCAAAGTCTTTTCATACATTTATTTATTCTGACCTGGGCGGAGTTTGGAAATGTATGATTAGATTGGTTGATACTGGGGAGGCAAAAAACAGTCTTTTCCCCCACCTTTCCAGAATGATACAATGTGCACAAAACTACTTTTACAGAAATGTGGGGGTATATTTTCTTTTTGTGCCCAAATGTGACTCAAAGAAATATTGGGAACAGGTTGGAAAAATGCTAACAACACAGTTTCGAGGACAATTGAGTTTGTTTGACCCTGAGTTATATTCGATCGGTGTCTTTTATAAAGTTAAAAGAGCCTTGTGATAAAAGTAGAATTTCTTAAAGTTTGACTTGATTGTAGTGAGTAGCCAGAATCACAGGGACACCTTCTGTGTCTGTTGAATTGTTTTCAGTATTTTCTTCTTTCTTTTTATGATGGACGTTTTCTCTACACAAGAAAAGCGAAGCCATGATCTTATTCACTGTCTTGTTTTAACTCAGGGAAGTCAATATTCAAAGTATGTTAGTCATTTTTACCTTCAACTGACATTATTTTATAGAACATGAAGATCTTTTCATCGTCTTTGTCATTGAAGATAACACATTGGCATGGCCAAGGGTTCGTAATGTCAAAGTGTGCTTCAAAGAAATAGTAGAACAATGAGGATAATTCCTGTAAGTGATTATAGATAATTAGCCTACATATAGGTTGGTTTGTTTGTTTTCTCCCAAAGAGGTACTGAGTTTCCAATGAGCGTATTTTGTTCCTGTGTCCTGAAGACCTGAATAATAGACTGGCTAAGATGATAAAGTAAAGAAGCAGAGCTGAGTGTATTCCCGACTGACATGTAACCACACTACCACTGGGCATGAATCACATTGGCTTTGTAAGTGTTATGTCCTGTGTGTTTTATGATAACAATTTGTGCAATATTTAGTCTGGGTGGTAAGTGCATTTAATTATA
>NW_023194061.1:0-1112 GCF_002007445.2 Ailuropoda melanoleuca
ACCTCACACTGTGATATTACCTTGATGAATTTAACACCATCCAGGGTCTGGCCTTCAGCCCTGACACCTCAAAAACCTGGTTCTGTCCGCAGAAAACGTGTCAGCATGACTGGTACATTCTCTCCCTGAGGCTGAACTACATTAAAATCAGAAGTTTGCTAGGTGAGCATGGAATCAAAGAGAGTCTTTTTGTCATCCAAATGTTACAGGACATTAGACCAACCTTTAAAGTGACTGTTTTCTCTCCTGAGCACGGACAAAGCTTGCCTAGGTGAATTATTTTTCTCTATCTGATTTTAAACTCCTGATGAACAAGCTTTCTCCAAGCGTGTGTTATGATATTCAAATGGCTTACAATAACTCTAACGGACTTAGGACTCACATCCTCTCCAAGATGACTATACAAATGTATGAAGTGATCCATTATGTAGAAATTCCAGTTTATCTCACAGAGGGTAACTCTATTCACAGATTTTTGCAGGGCAATTTATAATTGCAGTTAAATGCAGTCCTACTCTGTAGTAAATGAAAGGATGAATGGAAGTTTTTGAACATAGGAGCAAAAAAAACAGAGCTATAATGTGGGGAAGTCGACTTATCAATGAACCTTTTTTTTATAATAATAATATTTGTTTATTATATTATGTTAGTCACCATACAGTATATCCCTAGCTTTTGATGTAAAGTTCCATAATTCATTACTTGTGTATAACCCCCAGTGCATCTTTAAATGCTACAGGCAAAGAAAAGCCTAAAAACATGAACCTTTAAATGCTACAGGCAAGAAAAAGCCTGAAAACATGAAAGTCCTATACAAGACTAGCCTAAGTGAGAGATAAGGATTTGAGCCAAGGAAGAGTGAATTTGAGTGAATTTGTGGATTTGAAAAGTACTGCAGAGAAGACCTTGACAGGACTTACACATGATTTGATTGGNGGGACTTACACATGATTTGATTGGAAATAGTTGGGTGGAAAACATCAAGATACCTTCAGTAAAACGTTTTCTGTAATCGCAAGAGCATTAAAAAAAAAAAAAAAACTTTAGGGGCGCCTGGGTGGCACAGCGGTTAAGCGTCTGCCTTCGGCTCAGGGCGTGATCCCAGTGTTATG
>NW_023194062.1:0-814 GCF_002007445.2 Ailuropoda melanoleuca
TCGGTGCATAACCATGTCTTGTGTTTCTTGTAAAGTCAAGTCAGCACTGACTCGGGAGAAGCATCCAGATGACTCAGAATATGCTAACATCAGCTTGCCCCTCCCCTTCTGCAGTTTCAGTCCGGTCACCTTTCACAGGTAGGCCACTGCAGGTGGATCCCGCTCCCTCCCCGAGTGCATCTTGCGGGAGGGAGTATTTGGGGGAGAGCGAGGCCAACAGCATCTCTTTCTGTTACCTGCCCAGCACCGTGTTTCACGGTAACCCCTCAGTTCCCGGCAAGGATCCCACGTGTGCACAGTGGAAGGAAGGAGCAGATCCCGCTTGGTCAGGGGGATGAGCCCGTGAGCCAAAGAGCCAAGACCGCAGCTGCTCGTGCTGACAGCACCGCACTGGTGAAATCCTGAATTCCTGGGCCACCCTCTGCATTCAGGGCGTGCAACCCATGCACTCGGAAATAGGACGATGTGGGGGGCAGGTCCAGCGACAGAATCTAGCACCTGGCCGTAAAAATTAATACCTGCTAATAACCCTTGCCATCCGAAGAGGGGACCCTCTGTACTTGGGTGGCTGACCCCCTGTGAGTGGGCCCCTGCCACCAGGACCCCAGAGCCCCCAGGGTGACCTCACCGTTTAGTGTGGGTAAGCGACGGGAAACGAGGTGTACCTGTTCTGGGGTCCCCACGCCCTCTCTGCCCACACGTGGGCCCAGTGAGGTTCGGCAATCAGCACCAGGCACAGCCTGGCTTTCTTTGTTGTTCAATTGTGAAGTACTGCTGTTCATCCAGGCTCCCCCAATGGTTGCACTTTGCAGCT
>NW_023194063.1:0-839 GCF_002007445.2 Ailuropoda melanoleuca
ACTCTCCGCATTCCTCCCCCACTCCAAGGCCTTAGCAATCATTAATCTATATTTTGTCGCTATGGATTTGCTTATTTCAGACATTTAATAGAGATAGAATCAAGACATATATTGCTTTTTGTGACTGGCTTTTTTCACTTTGTATTATATTTTTCAAAATTCATCTACAGCTGAATACTATTTCTTTGCACGAATATACACATTGTGTTTATTTATTCATCAGTTGATAGACTTTTGAACTGTCTCCCGTGGTTGGCTATTAGGAATAAGGCTGCTACGAACATTGGCGTACAAGTTTTTATGTGGGTACACTTTTTGTGTGCGAGCATTATGTTTTCTGGTCTCCTGAGTTTATCCTGGGAGTGGATTTTCTGGGTCTTGTGGTATCTCAATGCTTATCATTTTGAGCGTCCAGCAAACTGTTTTTCAAAGAGGCTCTACGCCTACATTATCATCACGATGTATGAGGGCTCTAAATTCTCCATATCCTTATCAACACATAATTCTGTCCTTTCATCACAACCGTAGAAATGGGTGTGAAGTGATACCTCATCCTGATTTTGATTGGTTTCTCCCTTATGACTAATTACATTTTATGCACTTATTTGCCATTTGTATATCTTCCTTGGAGAAGTATCTGTTCAGATCCTTTGTCCATTAAAAAAACAAAAAAACAAAAACAAAAACAAAACCCAAAGCAAAACAAAACAAAACAACCACCTCTGGAGGTAAAATTCATATGACATGCCATTAGCCATTTTAAGGTGTACAATTCAGTGGCATTTAATACATTCACAAGGTTGTATGAGCATGACTTCTGTCCAGTTCCAAAAGCTTCA
>NW_023194064.1:0-858 GCF_002007445.2 Ailuropoda melanoleuca
ACTCTCCGCATTCCTCCCCCACTCCAAGGCCTTAGCAATCATTAATCTATATTTTGTCGCTATGGATTTGCCTATTTCAGACATTTAATAGAGATAGAATCAAAAAATATATTGCTTTTTGTGTCTGGCTTTTTTCACTTTGTATTATATTTTTCAAAATTCATCTACAGCTGAATACTATTTCTTTGCACGAATATACACATTGTGTTTATTTATTCATCAGTTGATAGACTTTTGAACTGTCTCCCGTGGTTGGCTATTAGGAATAAGGCTGCTACGAACATTGGCGTACAAGTTTTTATGTGGGTACACTTTTTGTGTGCGAGCATTATGTTTTCTGGTCTCNGTTATGTTTTCTGGCCTCCTGAGTTTATCCTGGGAGTGGATTTTCTGGGTCTTGTGGTATCTCAATGCTTATCATTTTGAGCGTCTAGCAAACTGTTTTTCAAAGAGGCTCTACGCCTACATTATCATCACGATGTATGAGGGCTCTAAATTCTCCACATCCTTATCAACACATAATTCTGTCCTTTCATCACAACCGTAGAAATGGGTGTGAAGTGATACCTCATCCTGATTTTGATTGGTTTCTCCCTTATGACTAATTACATTTTATGCACTTATTTGCCATTTGTATATCTTCCTTGGAGAAGTATCTGTTCAGATCCTTTGTCCATTAAAAAAACAAAAAAACAAAAACAAAAACAAAACCCAAAGCAAAACAAAACAAAACCACCACCTCTGGAGGTAAAATTCATATGACATGCCATTAGCCATTTTAAGGTGAACAATTCAGTGGCATTTAATACATTCACAAGGTTGTATGAGCATGACTTCTGTCCAGTTCCAAAAGCTTCA
>NW_023194065.1:0-614 GCF_002007445.2 Ailuropoda melanoleuca
ACCATCTTTTAAAAAATTGAGATATAATATACATACCAGAAAATTTACCCTCTTAAAGTATAAGGTTTAGTTGGTTTTAGTATATTCATGAAGTTGTGCAACTATCATCCACTCATTCTAGAACATTTTCATCACCCTAAAAAGAAACGCTGTACCCATTAGGAGTTAATCCCCCATGACCCACTCCCCACAAACCCTGGCAACCACTCATCTTCTTTGTTTCCATGCATTTGTTTGCTGTGTGCATTTCCTGTAAATGGAATCATTTGGCCTTTAATGACTGGCTTCTTTTGTTGATAATAATGTTTTCAAGGCTCAACTACATTGTAGTATTTATCTGTATTGCATTTCTTTTTATGGCTGAATAGTATTCCATAGTATGACTATGCAACATTTTTTTTTAAGTATTCATCATTGGTGGACATTTGGGTTGTTACTACTTTTTGTCTGTTTTGAGTAATGCTGCTATGAACATTTGNTGTGTGTAAATAGTTTCTTTTAAATTGAGGTATAATTGACATAATATTAGTTTTAGGTGAACAACATAATGATTTGATGTTTGTATATATTATGAAATGATCACCACAATAAGTCTGGTTAACATCCATCACCAC
>NW_023194066.1:0-1097 GCF_002007445.2 Ailuropoda melanoleuca
ACCTAGGAGTGCAAATACTGGATGGTAGGGTAGTTCTATTTTTAACTTTTTGAGGAATCTCCATACCATTTTCCACAGTGGCTGCACCAGTTTGCATTCCTGCCAACAGTGCAAGAGTGTTTCTTTTTCTCCACATCCTTGCTAATACCGGTTTCTTGTGTTTTTGATTTTAGCTATTCTGACAGGTGTGAGGTAATATCTCATTGTGGTTTTGATGAGTTTGTTCCCTCTAAGCCTACTTTGTTGAGAGCTTTTATCATGAATGGACATTGTACTTTGTCAAATGCTTTTTCTGCATCTATTGAAATGATCATACGGTTTTTATCACTTTTCTCATTGATGAGATGTTTCACACTGACTGACTTGTGAATACTGAACCACCTTTGCATCCTGGGAATAAATCCCACTTGATCAAGGTGAATGCTTTTCTTAATATACTGTTGGTTTCTCCTTGCTAGTATTTTGTCGTGGAGTTTTGCACCCGTGTCTATCAGGGATATTGGCCTGGAGTTCTTTTTTAGTGAAGTCTTTATCTACATTTGGTAACAAGGTAATCCTGGTCTTGCAGAATGAAAACGTGGAAGTTTTCCTTCCTCTTCTAGTTTTTGGAATACTTTGAGAAGAACAGCTATTAACCCTTCTTGTAATGTTTGGTAGAATTTGCCTATAAAGCGTTCTGGTCCTGGACTTTTGTTTGTTGGAAGTTTTCTGATTACTGAATCAGTCCTTTTGCTGGTAATTGGTCTGTTCAATTTTTTATTTCTTCCAGCTTTAGTTTTGGTATGTTATATCATTCTAGGAATTTATCCATTTCTTCTCGGTTATCCAATTTGTTGGCATATAATTTTTCATAACAATCTCTTATAATTGAATTTTGTGGTGTTGGTTATTTCTCCTCTTTCATTTGTGATTTTGAGTCGTCTTTTCTCGCTCTCTCTCTCTCTCTTTTTTTTGATGGGTCTGGTTAGAATTTTTTCAGTTTTGTTGATCTTTTCAAAGAGCCAGCTCCTGCTTTCATTGATCTGTTCTACTATCTAATGATTATATATGTACTATTATTATATAATTACACATACATATACAATAATATAATAAAA
>NW_023194067.1:0-223 GCF_002007445.2 Ailuropoda melanoleuca
ACTACGTCTGTATCTTTGGGGTAAATACCCAGTATTGCAATGGCTGGGTCATAGGGTAGCTCAATTTTTAAGGGACCTCCACACTGTTTCCCAGAGTGGCTGTACCAACTTGCATTCCCACCAGCAATGTGGAGGGATCCCCTTTCTCCACATCCTCTCCAACAATTGTTGTTTCTTGCCTTGTCTATTTTTGCCATTCTAACTGGCATAAGGTGGTATCTTA
>NW_023194067.1:363-585 GCF_002007445.2 Ailuropoda melanoleuca
GCCCATTTTATGATTTGTTTATTTGTTTCTCGTGTATTGAATTTGAGAAGTTCTTTGTAGATCTTGGATGCCAGTCTTTTATCTGTAGCATCACTTGCAAATATATTCTCCCATTCCCTGGGCTGCCTCTTAGTTTTTTTTGACTGTTTCTTTGGCTGTGCAGAAGCTTTTTATCTTGATGAAGTCCCACAAGTTCATCTTATCTTTTGTTTCTCTTGCCTT
>NW_023194068.1:0-828 GCF_002007445.2 Ailuropoda melanoleuca
CTATGTTAATTTAAATTATGACGCACAGAGGGGTGCCCGGCTGGCTCCCTTGGTAGAGCCTGCAGCCCTTGATCTCGGGATTGTGAGTTCTAGCCCCGTGCTGGGTGGAGAGATTACTTAAAACCTTTAACAAAATAGCTGGAAGAAAAATAAACTAAGATGCACAGAAGTTGAAAAATTTATTATATTTCAAGTGAGTATTAATTGACAAGCCATGCTTGGAGCCAAGCTTACCTTTGAACCCACACTGAGTGGTTCCTAAGGTGATAGTCTAAACTGTATTTGAATCAAATTGAATTTACCTCTGTACAATCGTTCATTGTCTCCATTGGCCAAAATTCACTTTTGAGTTTTCAGTGACGTATCCAAGAGATACATGCATTGTAGTTGTGGTAGGATCTGGAGCCGGAGGGGCCCGGAGAGCCAGCAGAGGCAATCTGAGGAAGACACAGAATCGGCTGTTCCATGAGGTGCATAGCAGCCCTGCTGCCATTTACTAACGAGGAGTCTTAATCCTAACCTAACGTGCCTGAGCCTCCTGTCACCGTCTGCAGAAAAATAAGACAGTAACCAGACCTAAAGTAAGGCATCGTTATGAGAATTAGATAAGGTAATGCTTAAAAAAACCATAAACTCTGAGGGATTAGCACAGTCTGNCCATAAACTCTGAGGGATTAGCACAGTCTGATGAGCTAAATGCTATTGTTAGGGTGGGATGATTGTCTTTATGTTGCCTTGGGGAAATGGTTGGCGCCCTGTAGGGCTTCAGGTGTGTGTGAGGTATGAAGTCCCGAAGAGTCTCTTCAATTTGCCTTTCACACACACAAG
>NW_023194069.1:0-219 GCF_002007445.2 Ailuropoda melanoleuca
ACTGGTAACACGGGGTCAGCACCAGGTTAGTCCACCAGGGAATGCTCGAACCTGAGGAAAGGGATGTGGTTGTGGAATATAGGTGAGGTTCAGTGGGGTAGAGTCTGAAGCTGACGACCAAGAAAGAATTCTTGAGACGTCTTTGGTGCAAAATTGGTGGCTTATGACAGGACCCGTGGCCGGAAGAGCTGCTGCCCCAGCTTGTGAGGGGTGGCTGAT
>NW_023194069.1:333-610 GCF_002007445.2 Ailuropoda melanoleuca
CAGAGGCCTTGCCATTGTCTAGGGAAGGTGGTTTTGCCCTCTAGCAAGGCATGGACATTAAGACAGTTGGGAACTTCCTGGAGGAATATCACGTATCCCACCCAGGGGTGGGGGCCGGGGGAGGTTGCGGGGTGTCAGCTTATGCTTTGTCTTCAGCCAGCCTTCTGCTCCCTCATCAGAGAGTGCATTTTGGCTTTCAGGATCCGTTGCTGAATAAGCAATGAAAATCCCACAAACAGAAAGGGGTTACTAATTTAGGCCAGGGCAGAGGAGGAGG
>NW_023194070.1:0-691 GCF_002007445.2 Ailuropoda melanoleuca
TCCCCTGCATTTATCTGTATTTCTCGAGCTTCCCACGAGATGTTCGTCTGTGTTGAATTACGTGTAGGTATGGTTTTGCTGAATATGTCCCCATTGCCTGGTGGGTATATCTTGCGGGTTATAGACCACACAGACAGTCACCTTGTTCAGGTCAATACCGTGAGCACATTAATGCTTCTCATGAGTCCATGGAGGACCTATTATGTGTGAGCTTCAGGACGAGTTTGACTCAGCCTTTAGCAATGTTATTGAGCACCTGGCTTCCTGGGCCCCTGTGGCACTGGCACTGGCCTCGGCTGCTTCTGCAGTCGTGAGGGAAAAGCATCTGGCCTGGGTGGTCCATCCCAAGCTTTGCTCTGCAGGCTGAGACCTGAGTTTCCTGCCACCTCATTGACTGGGACCAGGTCACAAGCCCATGGATGAGTCAATCTCTGGAACCAGGGAGTGGGACCGTGGAGACCAGCACAGGTTGTTAGGTCCTCTGTTGTAATGACTTTTCTAGTTGCTGTAGTCGCAATGTCTTCTGAGATGNAGGGGTTAGGGTTAGGGTTAGGGCTAGGGTTAGGGTTAGGGGTTAGGGTTAGGGTTCGGGGTTAGGGTTCGGGTTAGGGTTAGGGTTAGGGTTAGGGGTTAGGGGTTAGGGTTAGGGTTCGGGTTAGGGTTTAGGGTTAGGGTTAGGCGTTAGGGTTAG
>NW_023194071.1:0-3847 GCF_002007445.2 Ailuropoda melanoleuca
TGGTTAAGTATCTGCCTTTTGATTTCGGCTCAGGTCATGATCTCACGGTCCTGGGATCAAATCCCACTGAGCGCTGAGCCCACATGAGACTCTCTCCTTCTCCCTCTGCCCCTTCCTTCTGGCACGCACACACATTCTCTCAAATGAATAAACAAATCTTCAAAATAAAAAAGAAAAGTAATCAGAGATCACAGTCCATTAGCTTAATGTTTTAGATTTGTACTTTTGGGACAAAAATAGAATCCAAAACATCATATACTCTGTAATTGTAATTGTAGGCAAAAATGAAGTATTTGTTGTGTAATATGTAATATGAGAACAGTTGTGTTAGGGACAGAGATTATAAATTTTTACAATGCTTTAGTGTAGATAATTCTATCTTTAATACAAAATATAACAGAAAAATTGGGGTGCTTGGCTGGCTCAGTTGGTAGAACATGTAACTCTTGATCTCCAAGTTCTAAGTTGGAGCCCCAATTTGGGCACAGAGAATACTTAAAAAAAAAAAGTAAATAAAAATAAATAAAATTTCAAAAATATACATATATATTTAAATAACAGAAAGATAGAGGCATGGTGTATTTTAACCTGCCTTATTTTTTTAAAAAATCACTCTCTTTTTGATTCAATAAAACAAAATTTAGCTAACCTTCTGAAAAATTAGTATCTAAATCACCTTATATCATCATATGTCCAAAAAGATACCCAATACATCTGAATATTCTGAGAAACTTATTAAAAAGTAAATAAGCTTTTGGGGTGCCTGGGTGGCTCAGTCGTTAGGTGTTTGCCTTCAGCTTGGGTCATGATCCCAGGGTCCTGGGATGGAGTCCCACATCAGGTTTCCAGCTCAGCGGGGAGCCCGCTTCTCCCTCTCTCTCTGCCTGCTGCTCCCCCTACTTGCACTCACTCCCTCCCTCTCTGTCAAGTAAATAAATAAAATCTTTAAAAAAAAAAGTAAATAAGCTTTTAAGAAGCTTTCACATGTTTGGGGCGCCTGGCTCAGTCATTAAGCGTCTGCCTTCGGCTCAGGGCGTGATCCCAGGGTCCTGGGATTGAGCCCCACATGGGGCTCCCTGCTCCGCTGGGAGCCTGCTTCTTCCTCTCTCACTCCCCCTACTTGTGTTTCCTCTCTCGGTGGCTGTCTCTCACTCTGTCAAATAAATAAATAAAATCTTAAAAAAAAAAAAAAGAAGCTTTTACATGTTTATTAAAAATCCTAAAGTCAAGTGGGCATTAAATATTCAGGGTGAAAAATTTCCTCAAATTCCTAAGTAAAAATAAAATAATTTTATTTTCATATCTGCATCTTAAGACATCTTTTTAAACAACAAACTAAACCAAAGAATCACTTGGCTCATGGCCCCAGCTGAGATGAAGCTTAACATATGGCTGAACTACACAGTTTGGGTCAGGAAGAAATAAGACAGAAGCACAATTTGTACTCTAAAGCTAAGCACACACATGAAACACTGTGTGGGGGTGTTGATATATTACTCCACTCTACCACCAGATCTTCTTGGCAAAGAGTGATATAATTCTGAATAATTTCAGCCTCATATTATCATGAATTGCAAATTGGAGGAAAACCTGCACAATATACAGGACAGAGACAAAAGTACTTATTTGAATAACTTTTGGGATGTCATTTCATTGTTAGTCAAAGAGTAAAAGCCAGGTGTTTCTGGTGAAGGATGGGGACTGGAGTATAAGATGGGACACTTAGGTTCAATTCTCAATATAAATTTGGCTAGTCAAGGTTTTTACTTTTCTGCTCAAACTGGAAGTGTTCATCTTTATAACTACTTTTCCCCAGTGTGAATTTCTATTTTTGTCCTTTCAAGATAAAAAAAATAAAATAAAATTTAGTTTATTAAAGATTTNCTAAATTTTATTTTATTTATTTTTTTTATTAAAGATTTTATTTATTTATTCATTTGACAGAGATAGAGACAGCCAGCGAGAGAGAGAACAAGCAGGGGGAGTGGGAGAGGAAGAAGCAGGCTCATAGCAGAAGAGCCTGATGTGGGGCTCGATCCCATAACGCTGTGATCACGCCCTGAGCCAAAGGCAGACGCTTAACCGCTGTGCCACCCAGGCACCCCAAGATAAACAAAATTTTAAAACACATACGAGCTTTCATACAGCTTTGATGACTTAGAGACAACTGGTTTCTTAATTTTTTTTTTAAAGATACCTGGTTTCAAACAATGAATAACTATTTTAATTCCATTAAATGAGATCAACTTATTTTGATTGTAATAAAATATGCACATTACTTATCATATATCCCCAGCCTGGGGGAAAAAAAACAGTTTGGAGAAAAAGGATTTTATCTAAAAAGGAGGATAAGAGCCATACTTTCAGATTTGCTGGCAATCAACACAATACTGTAATTACATTGTAGAAAGAGCAATTACAGGAAAAGAAACAGACCCTATTATAGAGTCAACTATAAAATTTGGATGCTACTACTTATTTCATAGAGTTATTTGGAAAATAAAATGAAATACTAATATATATATATATCTCTCTCCACACACATACACAAATATACAATGCTTAGCACAATTAAGGGCACTTAATAAAAATTCAATAGGTAGTAGCTATTAATTACTCTTAATCTTTCTGGGAAGCCTTGGTCTTCACTTCTATGTAGGTATAGATCCTTCAAAGAGTTATTGAAGGGATTTTATGAAATGCTGTATATAAACTTCCCAGTTAAATACCTATCATAAGCAAGCAGTCCTAAAATGGTAGTTTGGGATAAAGAAAAAAGTTATGGAACAGAGTTCCTCTAAATCTAATTCAGGGCACCTGGGTGGCTCAGTTGGTTAAGTGTCTGCCTTCGGCTAAGGTCATGATCCCGGGGTCTGCCTCTTCCTCTCTTCCCTGCTCGTGCTCTCTCTCGCTATTTCTCTCTCAAAAAAAAATAAATAAAATCTTTAAAAAAAAATCTAATTCAATGTCAGTGTTCAACACCATTCTCCACTTTCTTGGAAAGGATGAGTAAGAAGCTGAAAATCACAAAATGGTTAATTCTTAAAAAATAAGCATAATTTTCTGATCTCATGGGTACCTAACCAATGCTAACTTCTGGAATTTGACAAAAAGGCAAACATCTCCTTCTGATGAATGCATTAAAAGATGAAACATCTTGCTTTGCTCATATTATTTTTCTTATTTTTTAGATGTATTTTAATAGTGAATATTTAATAGTAGAATAAGAGTGGATGACTACTACTATAAACGAGTTCAAGGAGAATCCCTAAAAACATTTGAACAGTGGGATACACTTTACAGAAAACCTAAATCTGGGAAAGTATAAGCAATATGTTCAAAAGATTCTCATCTGGAGAACTGTTGCCAAATCTTTACAATAGGGTTTGTTGCTGAGGAAAGAATTCCTTTTGTGATCCAGAATACAATGACTTATTTACAGAACTGGGGGATGGAAGTCGATTGTAAAGCACTATGTGTTATGAGAAAAAAAAAGTTACCTGCGCTCTTTGGAAATGCTACTTTTTTAAAAGGTTTTATTTATTTACTCGACGGAGAGAGAGAGCGCGCACGNGATTGTAAAGCACTATGTGTTATGAGAAAAAAAAAGTTACCTGCGCTCTTTGGAAATGCTACTTTTTTAAAAGGTTTTATTTATTTACTCGACGGAGAGAGAGAGCGCGCACGCGTGCACAAGCAGGCAGAGCGGTAGACGGAGGGAGAGGGTGAAGCTCCATCCCAGGACCCCAGGACCATGACCCTAGCCGAAGGCAGACGCTCAACCAACTAAGCCACCCGGTGCCCCATGGAAATGCTATTTTTAAAAGAGATACAAACCACATGAATG
>NW_023194072.1:0-800 GCF_002007445.2 Ailuropoda melanoleuca
CCTGAGCCGAAGGCAGATGCTTAACCACTGTGCCACCCAGGCGCCCCCTGTTCAATGGCTATTATCAAAAATACAAGAGATAGATTCTGGCAAGGTTGCAGAGAAAAAGGGAACCCCTGTGCAGTGTTGGTGGGAATGTAAACTGGTGTGGCCACTATGGAAAACAGTATGTATGTTCCTCAGTAAATTAAAAGTACAAATACCATATGCTCCAGCAACTCCACTTCTTAGTACATAGCCAAAGAAATATAACCATTATCCTAAAGAGATATCTTTACCCTCATGTTCGTTGCAGTATTATTCACAATCAGTAAAATGTAGTGCATGTATACAATGGAATGTTATTAAGCTTTAAAAAAAGGAAATTCTGTCATTTGCAACAGTGTGGATGAAACTGGAGGACATTATGCTAAATGAAATAAGCCAGACAGAGGACAAATATTACATGGTATCACAGAATTAAAAAAAAAAATAAAGTTGAACTCACAGAAACAGCCGGTGGAAGAGTGGTTGGTGGTTGTTGCCAAGAGTACGTGTGAGAGAGAAGGAAATGGAGGTTGATAAAAGGGTACAAATGTTCAGTTATAGGATGAATAAGGTCTGAGGATCTAATACATAACATAATGACTATAGTTGTTAACAGTGGAGTGTATANGGATCTAATACATAACATAATGACTATAGTTGTTAACAGTGGAGTGTATAATTGAAATATGCTAAGACAACAGTACTTAATTGTTCTCACCAAAAGAAAAGTAAATGTGAAATTTTAACTCAATGGAGGAAATTCTTTGACAATG
>NW_023194073.1:0-295 GCF_002007445.2 Ailuropoda melanoleuca
GCAGTGCCTGTTTACCTTCTATTAGGTACTTAATGGGATTTGTCGTCGGGAATTGCTTTTCACATGAGTTATGGAAAAATTAAAAAATAAGTTGTCATTGAACCACACTAGAATATTTGAAAGCTCAGTTCCACTTCTTCCGTTGCTTGATTCCAATAATCTGACCCCAACTCCATTCTCCAGTGTTTTTATTATATAAGTCATACACATGATGAGGTGGGTACACTGTTTGATGGCGGGCCACTGAGCAGGTGTGGGAATTACATAAACGAGGAGGCTTCAGTCTGGGAAGTTG
>NW_023194073.1:309-906 GCF_002007445.2 Ailuropoda melanoleuca
GGAGGGACTAGAAACTTACTTTAAAAATTAAAATGATGAAGTTACTTGAGGGAAATAAAAAGAATGGCATGCCTCCGTGGAACATTGATTAAACAACTGCTGTGTAACGGGCTCTGTGCATGGTGTCAGGGAGCCAAAGAAGAGTAAGAAATGATGTTCCCCTGAAAGAACTGCAAAAGAGCACACCTAGCGTATTGGTATGGTTTGGGGCAGTTTGGAGGGAGATTTATCCAAAGGCACGTTCAGCTAACAAAAGACGAGTGGGTGGCCTGGAGAACAGGAAGAGACGAAGCAGCAGACCTCTCAGTGACTAATCACTATTGCACATACCTTAGCTCTGAGCTCCTTTTACATTTCGTTTTGACCTCTTCTGCGAAGGGCAGCATTTCGTATAAAAATGTGACAAATATATAGAGTATTAGGATTGTAGGTTGTATTGCAGTAGCAGAGACTAAAGGAACCTAGAAATTTTCTCTTCAACGTTAGGGAGATGGCTGGCCAGACAGTGACCAGTCTTGTTTGTTGTTTGTTTGTTTGTTTGTTTTTATCCTGTCAGTGAAGGTGGGATGTGATTACTTTATGACAAAGGCAACATCT
>NW_023194074.1:0-599 GCF_002007445.2 Ailuropoda melanoleuca
TCACTGTTCTGAGTATCACATTAACAAATAGTGAATAAAGAACTAGAGAATATACCTACAATGAGTATTCCGTTCAATATTTTGGATTTTTAAAACTATTTCTATTACTATTAAAAAGTATAAGAAATATTTTGAGCCATTATTGTGCATCTTTGCATTATGTATTGACTTATAGCACATTTAAGTAGCAATTATTCTCACTGCTGCAAAGTGCTTGTGCTCTGCTCACTCAACATGCAAACATTTCAAATTACAGTACATTAAGATGTCAATGACAGAAGGGAACATTCTAAAAATAAAGTGATTTTTAAGCATTTTATAAAATGACTAACTCCTCCTTCACCAGTGAGGACATACTTTACGTTCCTTCAAATGCTTCTTAAAAACCTTTATGAAACAAACAGACATACTTCTAATTATTCTATATTGGTAAAGTAGTATCAGGAAATACTGTCTCCCNATAGTATCAGGAAATACTGTCTCCCTGATTCTTTAGCATTTTTTACCATAGAATTATACTTTTCAGGCAAGAATGCTTTTCAGGCAAGAATGAAACTTGCTATGTACAAAAAGATAAATTAATGTATACTTTGTTGATC
>NW_023194075.1:0-2373 GCF_002007445.2 Ailuropoda melanoleuca
CAATTAAAATACCTGGTTGAATTCTTTCCTTGGAGGGATCCATAAAATATAGCTTCAAGTACATTCTAAAGCTATATGTGCCTTTTGGAATTCTGTGAAAACTTTACTTGAATCTGTTTAAACCATGTCATATTTTTAGGGAGTGTTTCAGGAATTTCTAAAACGCGCATTTTGATAAGATGTAAAATCAAATATATCTTTCCCCAAATGACACAGAACTCATTCAACCATTGCCCAATTGCTCTTCCGTACTTTGCACATCCAGCTGTTTCCAGAAGCAACTATCCCTGATGATACCTTGAATTTGGCCCAGCGAAACTGATTTTAAACTTCTGACTCCAGAACTACATAATAGTAAATGTTTATTGTTTAAGTCACTAATTTGTAGTAAATTTTTACAGCAACAAAGAGAATTAATACATCTTACCTTATAAATTTCATTATATTTTTGCAAAATTTTATATTACATTTTCTGTTATTTTCTTGTTTGCTCATACAAGTTTATTGATATCTGGGATATAACTCACATAAAAATTTTAGATATGGCAACTATCTTCTTTTCTGCCATCAGCTATCAGTTATTGTTATTCATGGAATCTTTTATTGAACATGACTTCTGATAGAATCGTAATTATTTTTGTTTTGGGGTTTATACTTTTGAACATATTTTCCAGGAAGTCATCTTCCTTAGTTCGCAAGGAGCCTCTATTTGCCTTTGCTAACTATATAGTTTTACTTTCACACTGNTAGTTCGCAAGGAGCCTCTATTTGCCTTTGCTAACTATATAGTTTTACTTTCACACTGAAGTCTATAACCATCTAGAGACCAAATTTATATTTTGTGTTAGGTAAAGGCACATTTTTATTTTCCCTCTTAAACCAGGTTCATTTTCCCAGCATCACTATGTATTCCATCCACAATTTTTAGTGATGCCACCATTATTAGCTATTAATTTTACATATATGTGTATACATATAGTTATTATGTATGTTATCTGTCTTTGTGATTTGTACTTTTCTCACTATGTTTTTCTATTTTTGAATTGATATTGTATTAATCTTTTTAAATTTTTATTTGTATCGTGATTTCTCTTACGTCTCATACTCAGAGTTATCTATTAAATTCCTCACATACCCTGGCACCTCCAAGTCCATTTAACAATAACAAAAATAATTTTTAAAAGCTGCCTATTTGGTTTCTACTGAAACATGAGCCAGATAGTGAGCTGCATATGAGAAATAGTGGTATTTCACTTGCCTCAAACAGGGGAAGGAACAAAAAAGGTGTGGGGTGTATGCGTTTGTTTAACTAGATACTTTAGTTACAAATTTTGTTATCTGAAGATATTTTGCAATTTCTGTGTGAATGGGCATTATATACTACCCAATAGTGATGGGATCATTTGAGAAATGATGATAATATGGCCCAGGAAGTTTGTACAATTTGAATCTCATTTTATGTGAATGAAGTTGCTAAAATATCAAAAATAAAAATTGAGTTTCAAACTGAGAATTAGCCTTTTTATTTTCCAAATAACCCAGAGTTTCATGTATGAGTTGCAGAAAAGGTTTTATGTTCATTAGCTCAAAAATTGAAACAAACTCATCCCTGTCACAAGAACATCTTTGGATATTCACAGTTCCAGAAATAACATCTATGACTTCAGACCAAGTTATTCTTCTAACACTAAAAGCACATATATTATTTATAAAAGTTTTTACCTGATAATGTCAAAAAACCCCTAATCCTGTCTATATGTGATATAGCTTAATATCTGTTCTCTCTAAATCAGTCTTTCATGCTTCCTTCCCTAACTCTTCCCACTGTGTTCTACACTTTTTCATAAAACACAAACCTGGTAATATCTCAAAAGAATCTCAAATAGCCCTCGTGCTTCCCATTGCTCTTAGGCTAAAGATCTACGTTTTTGGCAGGACTGCAAAAGTCTTGCATACGCTGGTTTCTCATCCTCGGCTTCATTTTATTCCACACACCCATTTTTCTTCATGAAAACTTACCCTCCTGCAATTCTTGGAATAAGGGAAGTACTTACCCAGTGCCTCCCATCCCCCACCCACACATTGGCAAAGGTCTCACGTTCAAAGGTTGAATACGTGTGTCTAGTATTTTCCTTCAGTTATGCCAAACCTAAGCATCAGACAACTAGTAGAAAGGTCCGAACCGTGACCTCAGTTGTGGATTGTTGGGCTACATCTGTGTGAACTTACGAAAGCCTGTAGTACAGAGCTGACCACCTCAGCACTGGCGGACATAGTATGGAATGGAAAAATAGTACGTGGTACAAAAGCTCTTCCAAATAACAGGGATAATAACAGTATTTACAACATATTATTGCTGTGAGGATTAAATGA
>NW_023194076.1:0-860 GCF_002007445.2 Ailuropoda melanoleuca
CACGGCAACATCTCCTTTCCTTTGCCATACAGGTGTCCTGCTTGATCCCTGCCCGTGTTTCTCCAACCGAATGGGGGTTTCCAAGTCTCTAAGGTAAGAGGTCAGGACTTGTCACTTTCCACCAGCAGCCTGCTTTGCCAAAATGTTCTTCTTAAAATGGGGTCCCCAGAACCAAGAACCTCACTGTAGATGTGTTCTTACTAGCACANTCTTACTAGCACAAAGGACACCGTGTCTGGGCATCACCTCCTCTGATCTGGGGGACCACAAAGACAGACCCGAGTTTAAAACCTTGTTTTGCAAATCACTAATTCCAAGATTCTGGACAGGTCACCTGTTCTCTCTGAGGCTGGGGTTTTTTTTTTTTTTCACATGTAAAATCTACCTCATGGGACAGTTATGAGGCTTAATTGAGTTAATAGAAGTAAAGTGCTTAACCACAGCAAGTACTCAAAACTGGACATTATTTTTACTATTGTTTTGCATCAGTAACAGTGCTTGGCTTTTCATTCTGCTATATATCACTCATATTAAGCATGTGGTAAACTAAATACCTACACATTTTCACACAAATGAATAGCAAGTCAGGTTTCCTCCTTTCTGTGTTGCTTTATTTTTGCTTTAACCTAAACACTAGATTCTAGATTTATCCCTCTAACATTTCATCTTGCAGATTTCAAATTAGCATTCAAAGCTGTTGGATAGTTCTGAATTTTGATTGTTTTATACGGTGTTAGTTATGCTCTCCAACTGTTACCTACAAACTTGATAAGCAACCCTAGGCTTGCTTGCACCTGACTCATGAATTTAAAAAACAATCAGGGGCGCCTGGGTGGCACAGCGGTTAAGCGTCTGCCTTC
>NW_023194077.1:0-788 GCF_002007445.2 Ailuropoda melanoleuca
ATAAAAGAGTCAATCCAAGAGGAATATGTAACACTTATAGATATGTATAAATCCAACATCAGAGCACCTAACTACTTAAAGCAAACACTGACAGATCTGAAAGGAGAAACAGGAACATAACAACAGCAACAGAACTGACCAGCACAATAGGCCAAATGGACCTAACAGACATACAGGAAGCATTCTAAATATATATTCTTCTCAAGCTCATGTAGAATATTCTTTAGAATAGATCACGTACTAGGATATAAAACAAGACAACAAATTTAAGAGTATTGAAATCATTCCAAGTATCTTTTATGATCACAATGGAATGAAACTAGAAATTTAAAAAAAATAGGAAAATGGAAAAATTCACAAACACATAGAAATTAACACACTCTTGAATAGCCAATGGGTCAAGGAAAAAATCAGAAGGGAAATTAGAAAATATCTCAACGAAAATGAAAAAGATGACACAACATATAAGAACTTAGGGAGTGCATCAAAAGAAGTTCTAAGAGGGAATCTGATAGTGATAAATGTCTATATTAAAAAAGAAAAAGGTCAAAATAACCTAAATTTTACCCCAAGGAACTAGAAAAACAAATCAAGACCAAATTTAACAGAAAGAAGGAAATAATAGGATTATAAGCAGAAAAATGAAAAATAATAGAAAAATTTAAAAAATCAACAAAACTAAGATTTGCTTTCTTTAGAAGATAAATTCAATAGGGACACTTGGGTTGCTCAGTTCGTTAAGTGTCTGACTCTTGATTTCAACTCAGGTCATGATTTCATGGTCGTGA
>NW_023194078.1:0-1373 GCF_002007445.2 Ailuropoda melanoleuca
GAACGTTTCATTGAGTCAATAATCTCCCGTAACCTACATTCTTGAGAATGTATATTTTTTTAGCCCAGATTGTATTTTAGTTTTCTCTTCTACTAACCCATCCTCAATTCGCTGATATGTTCTTCTGCCTCATTCACCCTGGCCATCAGAGCCTCTAGTTTGACTGCATTTGGCTCATAGAATTTTTAATTTCTGCCAGATTCGCTNCTCATTAACATTTTCGTTCACACTTTTTTCAAGTCTACACGTCATCTTGACCGTTGTTACTCTGAATTCCATTTCTGATAATTTGGTTATATCCATATCCATTAGTTCTGTGGCAGAGGCCACAGACTCATTGTCTTTTCTTTGGTGGGGGGGATTTCTCCTTCTCGTCATTCTGATGAGGAGAGGTTGTGGGGTTGTCCAGAGCCCAAATTATTGACCGGGATCCATGCCGTGCGCCCTTGTTTTATAGGGATCTTAGGGATGTGGGCTTCTTGATTTTTCAGCGTGCCTTCTGGGGGGTGCCTGACACACCGATACTCAGGCAACCCTGTTTGGGTAGAGTCTCCGTGTCCCCTGTGAGCGGGGATGGGGATGGGCACACTGTGAGCCGGTTTTTCCAGGCTTTTGTTCTCTGGCGGTTTTCTCTGGCGGTTTGCTGCGCCTCTTCTGAGAGTCAGAGCAGCAGTGGCCGAATCTCAGCCTCTGTCACAGAACAGAGGTATCACGGACCGTTCTCCACTGATGTTCTGGCCACTTAAATCTGTTTCTGTTGGTGCTGCTCAACCCTGCAGCGTCCCGAGATGTGCGCCCCACACCCGGCGTCCCAGCCCTCACTTCCAGGGCCGGCGCGTCTCTGTCCTTTGTGTTTCTAACACCGCCAGCCGCCAGCCACCAGCCACCTCTGCATGCTACCGGAGCTCCCGGTCTCAGTCTGGATCCAGTGAGCACACCAGAGCTCTGTTTCAGTCTGGTGGCGCATGTTCCCCACTCAAGGTCTCAGTCTGCTCTCTCGCGGGTGCCGTCCGCGAGTCCGCCTGCTCCCCCGTGCAGGTGGCCCGCCAACCGCCAGCCGTCCCGCGTGCGCTCCCGGAGCTCCCTTCTCAGCCTGCTGTCTCAAGCGTGCGGGTCCGCGGTCTGTCCGCTCCCCCTTGCAGGTGGCTACCGCTTCCCGGCGCCCTGACATGGCAGCTCCCTCCCCCTTCCATTTATCTTCCGATATCTGTGCGCGGTTTCACGGCTCCCCGCTTCATACCTCGATACTCAGCGCTGGAGATGTTCATTTGTAGAGATCCAGATGTATCTTCCTGCGTCTCAGGCTGATTCCGTGGATATTCCTGCTGGTCTGGTACCTATCCAGCTCAACTCAGGGGACCGGCTGAAAAAGG
>NW_023194078.1:1441-1996 GCF_002007445.2 Ailuropoda melanoleuca
CCATCTTAACTCCCTCCTTTAGAGATATTTTAAACCAAGAATGTGGGATCTGAGATCTACCTGTCCATATATGGCAGAAAATGTAAACAAAAAATGATGTTTGAAAGAATACTACCATATTTTAGAGGAGCGGCACTAATCAGATAATATTGTAAAACTCAGGGGTACCTGGATGGCTCAGTTAGTGGAGCATGTGATTCTTGATCTTGGGGTTGTGAGTTCAAGACCCTTGTTGGGTATAGAGATTACTTAAAAATAAAAATTTTTAAAATACATAAATAAAAAGGAACTCATGTCTGGTTGTACCATTTTGACTTGAGGTATTATGGGGGAAATATCATTATTGGAGTTTGAGGTTTTGGCTCTGTGAGGGTGTTTGGCAGAATGATTCTAAATACTACAGCTGTTTGTTGTTGTTGTTTTCATTTTGATTTCCTGTGAATCCAGAGCTGACCTTCCTATATTACAGTTGAAAAGAATCTTTTTACTTTTTGTGTATTCTTTTTAATGTGGTCAGGAGAAGGATTAAAATGAATACTCTCTTTCATAAAGCAA
>NW_023194079.1:0-253 GCF_002007445.2 Ailuropoda melanoleuca
CTTCTCCCTCTCCCGCTCCCCCTGCTTGTGCACATGCTCTCCCTGTCAAATAAATAAATAAAACCTTTTTTTAAAAAAAAAGAGAGAGAGTCTCTTATGGTTTGTCTCCCTCTCTGGTTTCATCTTATTTTTTCCTCTCTCCCCCTATGATTCACTGTTTTGTTTCTTAAATTCCACGTATCAGTGAGATCATATGATAATTGTCTTTCTCTGATTGACTTATTTTGCTTAGCATAATACCTTCTAGTTCCAT
>NW_023194079.1:312-543 GCF_002007445.2 Ailuropoda melanoleuca
TTTTTGATGGCTGAGTAGTATTCCATTGTATATGTACACCACAACTTCTTTACCCATTCATCTGTCAATGGAGATCTGGGCTCTTTCCATAGAGTGGCTATTGTGGACATTGCTGCTATAAACATCGGGGTGCAGGTGCCCCTTTGGATCACTACATTTGTATCTTTCATGCATACATTTATTTTTTAAAAAAGAAAACTGTACTTCCTAGCTCTGTCCACTGAGTGAACT
>NW_023194080.1:0-1054 GCF_002007445.2 Ailuropoda melanoleuca
CCGTGTCCATAGAACAATCTCAAGAGCTCTTTCCATTTCTTCTAATTTCTATGGCATCACTTTAATTAAAAATATTTTTTCCCTTAATGGAACATGAGAGCAATATTTTATCTTCAGTGACTTCTCATTTCAGGGTATCCTTTACCACTGTGAATAACGCATTAGGGTACTAATGATGCCTAATAGTTGTGATATTCCAGAGGAACTGTTCTTCTTATTCAAGTGAAAATTTTTGAATAATAAAAATGTCAGTATAAAATAAATGCCGGATGATGTAAGGAAGATCCACTTTAAAAATAAAGTTTATGAAACACTTTAAGCAACAGATGGTAGTTTCTCAATGTGTTTCCTCTAAAAATTAATTGAAGTAATAAAATATAATTATGGGAAAATAAATATTAACATTATTGTTTTGTTCTATTGACTTTATTGTGATTTTCACAGAATTTTGCTTTGGGCAAAAGGGAGGAAAAAGGCCAAGGTGGTTGGAAAAGAACGTAAATGATCAGTAGCCACATTCGTTTCTCAAAATCCTTGGGTTTTAGTTATATAATTATTTCTTTGCCGGTGCTTTAAGAGGAAAACAAAGGCGATGGTAGGTGTGGCAGAAAGGAAACATCCTAATTTTGAATATCCAGTCGACAAAGAATCAACGATTTCAGATTTGCACAAAGTTCTGGAATGGAAGCATCATGAGGACATGCCTAACAATTTTTAACTGATTATTGATGGGCAGAGTAATTAACTTGTAATTTCTAAGCTGTGCGGAAACGGTTGTTCTTAGTGTCTTACATACACATCGATGCTGCTACCCAGTTAGGAAAGGGGTTGTGACACAGAAGGACAGAGATGACATCATTGAAATCCCCCAAGTAGGAAGCATTCTTTGGGATACTTAAATAATACCACAATCAGAGATTGTCTTATGAGCTATAGACTCATTCTTGGAATCTTTTAAAGACTAAAGAATTCTTATTATAGTCAAAAATGAGCTTCTGATGCCCATTATGTTTCTTGAAATAAAAACTTGAGAAAACACTGAAATCTAAGACTG
>NW_023194081.1:0-653 GCF_002007445.2 Ailuropoda melanoleuca
ATCCCTGACAATTACTAAATTAATTACTTCAAATGTGAGCTCATACAGTTTTTTAACCCTTAAGGTTTGTAGATGCTGTGGAATTTAAATTTTGCCCTCTGAAGTATTTTCAGTATTGATTCAAGTATGTAAATAAAATGCCTATAAAGTATGATTAAAGTTCTTTGAACATAATTATGTAGCAGATATAGGAAGATTTGAAAATGTAGGTCCTACAAAAAGCTTAGTTTGATCAAAAGCTGTCAGTGCAATTTACTAGCTATTGACATTCCTTTGCCTCTGTATTCACACAACATGCAAACTTGAAATAAAATATAACTCAAAAGAATATGAAGTCTACTATTTACTTGGCTGAAAACTAGTAAGAATCCACTAAGTTAATGTGAAGATATAAAATGTAATATGCAGACAGTATATATTTTGCCATTATTTAATAACTTTCAGCTTGGGTGTCAACTAAACAGAGAAAGATACATTTATGAATCCGGCTCTTGGCTATTAAAANTGGCTCCTGGCTATTAAAACAAAATACCAGCTACTGATGATTGATAATAAAATTGATGGGAAATTTTAATAACCTTGTTAAATAAAGACAAAAAACATCTCCAAAATAGTCTGGTTAATAGATTGAATTGCTACTTTCCAACTAAATA
>NW_023194082.1:0-537 GCF_002007445.2 Ailuropoda melanoleuca
TATTTGAGTCCTTTCTCTTTTCTTTTTGATAAGTTTGGCCAGGGGTTTATCAATTTTTTATTTTTATTTTTGATTTTTAATTTAATTATTTTTTGAGATCGTGAGCCCGGGAACACACACGACCAGACTGAAAACTGGAGCTCCGGAGCACTCACTAGAACTGGACTAAATCCGGGAGCTCAGGAGCAGGCATGCATCCAGACTGACAACTGGAACTCTGGAGCCCACGCTCAAACTAGACTGAAACCGAAAGCTAGGGAGTGCAAGTGAGCTGACTGAAAACCAGATCTCCGGAGTGCGCATGAACCACACTGAAACAGAAAGTTCGGGAGCGTGCACGGGAACCGGGGGTGGCTGGCTGGCTGTGNAGGAGCGTGCACGGGAACCAGGGGTGGCTGGCTGGCTGTGTTAGAAACACAAAGGACAGAGATGTGTGGGCCCTGGAAGTGAGGGCTGGGAGAGCAGTTGTGGGGTGCAAAACCCAGGACGCTGCAGGGTTTTTGGCAGCACTGACAGAAACAGAGTTAAAGAGGCCAG
>NW_023194083.1:0-598 GCF_002007445.2 Ailuropoda melanoleuca
TATTTAAGAAGATATCATATAATATATATAAGCTTAATAAGTTTTAGTCACTGACAATTAA
The DNA here is from genome assembly GCF_002007445.2 of Ailuropoda melanoleuca. Lineage (NCBI taxonomy): Eukaryota > Metazoa > Chordata > Mammalia > Carnivora > Ursidae > Ailuropoda > Ailuropoda melanoleuca. The sequence goes on from NW_023194083.1 coordinate 62, forward strand.
AAGTCAGTCTATAAGAACTGCGTAGTCTGAAATTACTCAAGATATTTTCTGTTATATTGTTTATTATATTGTGAAATGTAGGAAACCTCCACTCCAAGCCATGGGGTGAGTGAGTTGTTGGAGTATCTTGAGATGAAAATGACACTTCCATTGGTCAATCCCAAAGCACAATCCTTACGTTTAATGGCATTAGAATAAAGTTCAATATCTAAAGTCCACCAATAGAAACATATCATGTTATTTATATAAAAGCAATTCTGACATCTTACCATGTCCTATCAGGAGCACTCCTCTATAATTAGTTACAATGATATCACATATACTTAACTTGCCGACAAGAGTGCAAGAACTATTTAATTACAATGTAAAGCAGTCTCAAGGTNCAAGGTATGTATCTATGATAGAATAAGCATGTACATCCAGAGCAGACACATACAGCTTAAGAGGGTATCAAATAAAATATGTTATAATAAAATAAACTACATAAAACATGTTATTCATATTTATAAATCTTAATTGCTAGTTAAGATCTTTTGA
>NW_023194084.1:0-221 GCF_002007445.2 Ailuropoda melanoleuca
ATCTCCCGTAACCTACATTCTTGAGATTGGATTTTTTTGAACCAAGTTTCTGTTTTAACTTTCTCTTCTACTATTGCATCCTCCAATTCACTAATTCGTTCTTCTGCCTCATTTACCCTGGCCGTCAGAGCATCCAGTTTAGATTGCATTTGATTCATAGCATTTTTTATTTCTGCCAGATTCGCTCTCATTTCCACCCTTAGAGATTCTATATTCTCGGT
>NW_023194084.1:238-558 GCF_002007445.2 Ailuropoda melanoleuca
ATTTTCGTTAATATTTTTTTCAAGCCTACACATAATCTTGACCATTGTTACTCTGAACTCCATTTCTGACAATTTGGTTATGTCCATATCCATCATTTCTGTGGCAGAGGCCACAGTCTCTGTCTCCTTTCTTTGATGAGGATTCCTCCTCATCATCATTCTGATGAGGAGAGGTTACGGGGATGCACAGAGCCCAAATTATTGACCAGGACCCAGGCAGTGTGCACTTATTTTATAGGGACATTAGGGATGTGGGCTTCCTGATTTTCAGCCTGCCTTCTGGGGGACAGGCCTGCTGTGCTGATACTCAAGCAACCCTG
>NW_023194085.1:0-863 GCF_002007445.2 Ailuropoda melanoleuca
AGTGCATGTCGACTCTGAGAAAATCAGATTTGTGCAACCGAGATGCATTTGCATACTAATGGAGACCTAGCACATATGATATCAACAAAATTTAAAAAGTTGATTGACAAGGAAAATTACAAACGCAGGAAGATGCCATGCCCATAATGCTTCCTGTGTGCTCTAGTCTGGTGCCACCTAAGTATCCATCCTAATTCCCTACATCTCTTGTTTACTGGTCACCCTAAGATCTCTTTATATTATGGTCCCTTCCTTCTATGGCTTGTTCCCATTTCCCATATGTTTGAGCCTGTCTAGTAAGTCATCCTTTTCCCTGGTGCCTGGAGTCTGTGTGTATAGAAGCACTATTTTGTTCACATGGAACATTTAGGNGAGCATTATTTTGTTCACATGGAACATTTAGGTGCCATCAATAGCAATGCCTGATGCCAAATGAAGCTTACATGGTTAAGTAATTAGATTCAAAGACCTATATTTTGAGTCATCTAGTACTGATGAATGGAAGAATTGGTGACTCATAACTATTAAAAGTTTGTCACAAAGATAAGTTGGGGCTTTTTTCTTTTCCCCTGATCATAGAAAATATGAACGTATGTGTACTTGGCAGGCGTAGAGATTCCGAACGATTATAAAAAAGTAGAAAACATGTTTTATAGTCTTGAATGAACTCCCAAAGTATTTTATGGAAGTCTACTTCCGTTATATAATCAAGAATAGAAACCACTATGTGAGGCTGAAATCTCAAAAACATTGGAAAATGCTCTAGTCCTCTTTCAGCCCCGTTTCTGGAATGGCCTCTGACTCAAAGTTTCATCAGCCATGAAATGGGATAATAATAACAGTGCCTGTATCCACCTGTGTGG
>NW_023194086.1:0-819 GCF_002007445.2 Ailuropoda melanoleuca
CTGATAGGGATAGAAAAATGAAAAACTATTATCCCCATAAAATTTCTATACCTAACACAGCAAAGACAATCTTTTTACTACTAGACAAAGAAAGTTGAGTTTGAATGGTTTTGCTGACTCAAGCTCAAACCGCGCTCTAAGTTTAAAGATTGGAATATCTTATAATTTACAATTCTGAATGAACCCTTTATAAATGCAGAATATTTCAAAATCTATCAAGAACAGAGCATGTTTGTTAAAGAAATGGCACCTTTGAAGTCTTGAGTATGGCTGACCTTTCCTTCTTTTGGCTTGTTCAAGATAAATGGCTGCAGAGAATGACTAAGTGTTGGGGGAGAAAAGAAGCTAAGAACCTTCAGAATGCTGAGGCACTTACGATAGTAGATCATTTCCTTTCATTGCAGGAAACCCTGCCAACGTCTGATCTTTCTCATGATTAGTTCAAACTAATCATGAATGATTCATTAAGTCAGTCACTAGTTTATTATAAGGTCTAAGCTGCATACACCTGGAATATTAAGATAGGAAAGAAACCATTGTGTTTCATTTAAAATAATTATTTTGCCAAAAAAGAAATGAATACCTCTCTGTCTTTGTGTATTCTTACNTGTGTATTCTTACCGCATAAACTTCGGTAGAAAGTAAGTTATAAATTCTCATACAGCATTCACAATTACTAATTCAAAATTTATTCGCTTGTCTCATTTGATCTTCCAAAATATATGTTGTGGTGGTCGTTAGGGATTTTTATCAGGTAAAACTTAGAATAGGAAAATTAAGGTGCTAAAAAGCTATGCTAATCCAAATAGTACCTGGCCT
>NW_023194087.1:0-672 GCF_002007445.2 Ailuropoda melanoleuca
TGTGATAAATCATCTCTCTGGTGGTTTGTTAAAAAAATCTCTTTTCCTTTAAATTTCAACAGATTTATTTCAGTGTGCTAAGGTGTGAGTTTCTTTGGGTTTATCAAAATTGGCATTATTGAAACTTTTGGCTGTGTAGATTAATGTTGATCATCAAAATTGGGAAATTCAGGCCACTTTCTTAAAATACTAAATCTACGCCTCTCTCCTCTCCTCCTAGGATTCCCATTATAGTATGTATGTTGGTGTNTCTCCTCCTAGGATTCCCATTATAGTATGTATGTTGGTGTGTTTGGTGGTTTCCTCCAAGACTCTCCAACTTTTTTTTTCTTCCTTGTTTTTTTCTGCTTTTCGGAATACCTCAATTCATCTTTTTTAAAATTCAGTGTTGTTGTTGTTGTTCTTTCTCTTGCCAGCTCAAATATGCCCGTATGGACATTCCAGTGAATTTTTCATCAGTCTATAATTTTCAAGTTTTGAATTTTAATTTGGGTCTCATAATTTTTGTAATTTTATTAGTATCGTCAATTCAATGAGACATTATTCTCATATTTTCCTTTAGTTAGCTAAGCATAGTGTTATACACTGAATTTTTTTTATATTTATTTTTTTTTATTATATTATGTTAATCACCATACAGTACATCCCCGGATTCCGATGTAAAGTTTGATG
>NW_023194088.1:0-613 GCF_002007445.2 Ailuropoda melanoleuca
ATTTCAAAACAGTAGTAATCAAAACAGTGTGGTATTGGCATAAACTTAGACACATAGACCAATGGAACAGAATAAGAGCCCAGAAATAAACCCATTTGTATATAGTCAATAATATATATATATGTTTAAGTTTATTTATTATTTATTTAAGTAATCTCTACACCCAGTGTGTGGCTCAAACTCATGACCCTGAGATCAAGAGTCGTGTGCTCTTCTGACTGAGCCAGTCAGGTGTATGGTCAATAATATTTGATGAGGGAGCAAAGAATATTCAGTGGGGAAAGGACAGTCTCTTCAATAAATGGTGCTGGGAAAACTGGGTAATCCTATGCAAAAGAATGAAATGGGAACGCTATCTTAGACCACTCGCACAGGTTAATTCAAAATGGATTAAAACCTTAAACTGTTAAACTACTANTTAAACTACTAGAAGAAAACAGGGGAAAAGCCCTTTGTCTTTTTTTTTTTTAAATTCTTGTAAGTTAACCTAACAGTGCTACATCAGTTTCAGGTGTACAATGCAGTGATCCAGCAATTCTGTACATTACCCAGTGTTAATTGTGATAAGTTGTACTCTTAATCCTCTTCCCTGCTGTCACCCATCCCTCCCACT
>NW_023194089.1:0-214 GCF_002007445.2 Ailuropoda melanoleuca
ATATCATTCTCAATGGGGAGAATCTGGAAGCCTTTCCCTTAAGATCAGGAACATGACAAGGATGTCCACTCTCGCCACTATTATTCAAGATAGTACTAGAAGTTCTTGCAACAGCAATAAGACAACAAAAAAGGATCAAAGGTATCCAAATCGGCAAAGAAGAAGTCAAAATGTCTCTCTCCGCAGATGACATGATACTCTATATGGAAAACCC
>NW_023194089.1:478-609 GCF_002007445.2 Ailuropoda melanoleuca
TTATAGAGCAATTCAGTAATGTGGCGGGTTACAAAATCAGTGCTCAGAAATCAGTTGCACTTCTATACACAAATAATGAGACTGAAGAAAGAGAAATTAGGGAATCCATCCCATTCACAATAGCACCAAAA
>NW_023194090.1:0-772 GCF_002007445.2 Ailuropoda melanoleuca
TTAAGGGGGGTTCTCTAAAGGTAAAAAGGCCCCAAGAGTGATACAGAGCAGAAAGTCACAACCGATACAAAGACTTTACTGACGACATGACATCATTAACATCATATCTCTCAGTATGCACTCTCAACGTTCACGGTTTAAACTCTCCCATAAAATGCCACAGGGTTGCAGATTGGATAAAAAGACATGACCCATCCANCATTTGCTGTCTACAAGAGACTCATTTTGAACCCAAAGATGCATTCAGACTTAGAGTAAGGGGATGGAGTACCATCTTCCACGCAAATGGACCTCAAAAGAAAGCTGGAGTAGCAATTCTCATATCAGATAGACTGGATTTTAAACTAGAGGCCATAGAGAGAGATACAGAAGGGCACTATATTATTCTTAAAGGAAGTATTCAACAAGTGGATATGACAATTATTAATATATATGCCCCCAACAGGGGAGCAGCAAGATACACAAGCCAACTCTTAACCAAAATAAAGAGACATATAGATAAGAACACAGTAATAGTAGGGGACCTCAACACCCCACTATCAGAAATAGACAGAACACCCTGGCAAAAACTAAGCAAAGAATCAAAGGCTTTGAATGCCATACTCGACGAGTTGGACCTCATAGATATATATAGAACACTACACCCCAGAACCAAAGAATACTCATTCTATTCAAATGCCCATGGAACATTATCAAGAATGGACCATGTTCTGGGACACAAAACAGGTCTCAGCCAATACCAAAAGATTGAAATTATCCCATGCATATTCTC
>NW_023194090.1:821-916 GCF_002007445.2 Ailuropoda melanoleuca
CTAAGAACCATCATTCTCAAGAATGACTCGATAAACCAGTAAATCAAAAAACAATTTAAACAATTTATGGAGACCAACGAGAATGAAAACACAAC
>NW_023194090.1:1100-1947 GCF_002007445.2 Ailuropoda melanoleuca
ACAAGGAAGGAGTTGACCAAAATTAGAGCAGAAATCAATCAATTAGAAACCAGAAGTTCAGTAGAGCAAATAAACATGACGAGGAGCTGGTCCTTTGAGAGAATCAATAAAATTGTCAGACCACTGGCAAGACTTATCCAAAAACAAAGAGAAAGACTGAAATTATTAAAATTATGAGTGAAAAGGGAGAGGTCACGATCAACAACATTGAAATTGGAAGGATTATTAGAAATTTTTATCAACAGCTATATGCCAAANAAAAACTAAACAATCTGGAAGAGATGGAGGCCTTCCTGGAAACCTATAAACTACCAAGACTGAAACAGGAAGAAATAGATTTCTTAAATAGGCCAATTAACTATGAAGAAATTGAGTCAGTGATAAACAACCTTCCAAATAATAAAACTCCAGGCCCAGACGGTTTTCCTGGGGAATTCTACCAAACATTCAAAGAAGAAATAATACCTATTCTCCTAAAGCTATTTCAAAAAATAGAAACAGAAGGAAAGCTACCAAACTCATTCTATGAGGCTAATATTACCTTGATCCCCAAACCAGGCAAAGACCCCCTCAAAAAGGAGAATTACAGACCGATTTCTCTAATGAATATGGATGCCAAAATCCTCAACAAGATCCTTGCTAATAGAATCCAACAGTACATTAAAAGGATTATCCATCATGACCAAGTGGGATTCATACCTGGGATGCAAGCATGGTTCAACACTCGCAAATCAATCAATACGATACATCATATCAACAAGAAAAGACTCAGGAAACTTATGATCCTCTCAATTGATGCAGAAAAAGCATTTGACAAAATACAGCATCCTTTCCTGATTAAAACCCT
>NW_023194091.1:0-1228 GCF_002007445.2 Ailuropoda melanoleuca
TTTCATTTAACACGTCCATCCTTCCACCCCACACACCCTGTTACAGGCAAAGAATGTTTATTTTTGGCCCTTGCAGCAACGTCTTCTCCAATTAAGAAATAGGTCCTGTTTTTATTCTCCTTTTTTAAGCTCTATGCGCGTAAGGAGAGCTTGATTATGCTAATCAACATGACTCAGCTTCTAGATTAAGCAAGTGCTCTCGTTTAAAATCTAGGAGTGCTACAGACCAGGAAATTGGGTTAATTTGGCATGCTTGTGCTGTGTGTGTGTGTGTGTGTCGCACCGGTGTGTGTGCAGGCACATAATGAGAAGCAGGGGCTCTCTAGCTAGGATACGGACGAAAGAGGAAAACACTTCCACTGCTTTGAAATAACTCTCCCCATCTTGATAAAAGAGTCCTTTTGTTCCTGGCTGTTCTCCTGGCTATGGTTTCCAGATATTGTTTCATTTTTCCTGTTCCTTTGTTTTTTGTTTCTGTCACGTCCTTTCTTCTCTGGCTCTCTCAGGAAGCCCCGAAGTTCACAAAAGGCTTAACTTCCCATGGCATAAAAATGTCAGTTTACCTGTTGTTGAACAAATTAAAGGCTGATGCAGAAGGAAACACCTTCACTGAACATTTCTATTCCATTCTAGCCTGCGGGCAAATTCATCTTGCTTGCCCTTTTTATTTCATGCATATTGATTCCGGGACTGTTCGTACAGACACGCGATGCATCTCCTCACAGAAAAGAGTGCGGGCGTATAGATGTGCAGTAACGCTGCTGGAGCAACTCGACAGGATGCATTCAGTGAGCAAAACATATTCCTCCTTGGAGGTTCATGCTTTCACTAAACAGAGTGCCCTCATTTGCCCTAAGGCTCTGTCTTCTGAGCTTCAGTGATTAGCAGACAGGGGTGGGGGGTGGGAAAGAGGCTCTCCTGGTGAGCTGGGCAGAAGCAGAGCCAGCTCAGAGCACTTTAGCTTTAGGGCAAACCCCTCATTCAGAAACATGTAAAGCAACACTGGCTATGGTAAAGATGGAGGCAATGAAAAGCCAACCCAGNCCCAACCCAGCCTGGTAAAAATAGCACATTTACTCTCCACACTGGTGTTTAATCCATTATGGAGTCACTTCTGCCCCTTTTTTTGATTCAACATTCCTTTCAAAACATCCTTCGACATTGGTCAATGAGAGCAGCCGTGTTTATCTAAGTAGCGGGTTGCAGATCCTCAGATTGAAGTCAAGGC
>NW_023194092.1:0-1821 GCF_002007445.2 Ailuropoda melanoleuca
CGGAAATGAGAGCGAATCTGGCAGAAATTAAAAATTCTATGAGCCAAAAGCAGTCAAAACTAGAGGCTCTGGCGGCCAGGGTGAATGAGGCAGAAGAACGTATCAGTGAATTGGAGGATGGGTTAGTAGAAGAGAAAGTAAAATAGAATCTGGACTCAAAAAAATCCACGCTCACGAATGTAGGTTATGGGAGATTACTAACTCAATGAAACGTTCCAATGTCAGAATCATCGGCATCCCCGAGTGGGTGGAGAAAAACAGAGGTCTAGAAGAGATATTTGAACAAATTGTAGCTGAAAACTTCCCTAATCTAGCAAGGGAAACAAGCATTCGTGTCCAAGAGGCAGAGAGGACCCCANAACAAGCATTCGTGTCCAAGAGGCAGAGAGGACCCCATCCAAGCTCAACCAGGACAAACCTACGCCACGGCATGTCATAGTGCAATTCGCAAATATTAGATCCAAGGATACAGTATTGAAAGCGGCCAGGGCAAAGAAATTTCTCACGTACCAAGGCAAAGAATTACGTCAGACCTGTCTACACAGACCTGGAATGAGAGAAAGGGTTGGCGGGGGGGGGGGCATTTTTAAAGCTCTTTCAGAGAAAAGCATGCAGCCAAGGATCCTTTATCCAGCAAGGCTGTCATTCAGAATTGATGGAGAAATAAAGACGTTCCAAAATCGCCAATCATTAACCAATTTCGTAACCACGAAACCAGCCCTACAGGAGATATTAAGGGGGGCTCTATAAAGGTAAAAAGGCCCCAAGAGTGATACAGAGCAGCAAGTCACAACCGATACAAAGACTTTAAAGAGAAATGGCATCATTAAAATCATATCTGTCAATAATCTCTATCAATCTAAATGGCTNCTCAATAATCAGTCTCAATGTAAATAGCCTAAATGCTCCCATAAAACTCCACAGGGTTGCAGATTGGATAAAAAGACATGTCCCGTCCATTTGCTGTCTACAAGAGACTCATTTTGAACCTAAAGATGCATTCAGACTTAGAGTAAGGGGATGGAGTACCATCTTCCACGCAAATGGACCTCAAAAGAAAGCTGGAGTAGCAATTCTCATATCAGATAGACTGGATTTTAAACTAGAGGCCATAGAGAGAGATACAGAAGGGCACTATATTATTCTTAAAGGAAGTATTCAACAAGTGGATATGACAATTATTAATATATATGCCCCCAACAGGGGAGCAGCAAGATACACAAGCCAACTCTTAACCACAATAAAGAGACATATAGATAAAATACATTAATAGTAGGGGACCTCAACACTCCACTATCAGAAGTAGACAGAGCACCCATGCAGAAAATCGACAAAGAAACAAGGGCTTTGAATGCCAAACTCGACGAGTTGCACCTCATAGATACATATAGAACACTACACCCCAGAACCAAAGAATACTCATTCTATTCTAATGCCCATGGAACATTCTCAAGAATAGATCATGCTCTGGGACACAAAACAGGTCTCAGCCAATACCAAAAGATTGAAATTATCCCCTGCATATTCTCAGACCACAACGCTCTGAAATTGGAACTCAACCACAAGGAAAAACCTGGAAGAAACTCAAACACTTGGAGGCTAAGAACCATCCTGCTCAAGAATGACTNAGAAAAATTTGGAAGAAACGCAAACACTTTGAGACTAAGAACCATCCTGCTCAAGAATGACTCGATAAACCAGGAAATCAAAAGTTAATTTAAGCAATTTATGGAGACCAACGAGAATGAATACACAATGGTCCAAAACCTATGGGATACTGCAAAGGCTGTCCTAAGGGGGAAATACATAGCCGTCCAAGCC
>NW_023194093.1:0-3966 GCF_002007445.2 Ailuropoda melanoleuca
GAAGTCAAGAGGGCAATTGTCTCATTCTCTGAGGGCTGAAGACGATTTTGCTCCTTGTCCCACAACACACTCATAGCTAACAGATAGAGTTGCCCAATGTCAGAAAATAAGCGGCCCCCTTGGGATGGGCACTCAGCACTTGCCGAGCTCGGCTCCATTCCCCACAGCGCATTTGGTCTCTCAAGGATGTCTCGTCCAAGTGGGCTTCTCGGCTTGGCGCTCTTCGGTCATCTCCTGGAAACAAATTCCCTAACAATGCCTCCGTTGGGTCCCTTCCAGAACTTGCCCTCATGGCAAAAACATGCAAATGGACTCACAGCATTGGCCCCCAGCATGACGGACTCACAGCTGGCCACAGTACAAATTTCCAAACCTGTATTTATGAAAACTGAAAAGATTTGACCTTCCTGTCAAAAGAACCCAATCATCACTCTCTCTGAAGCTGAGAAAAGCATTTAATTAGGGTAACGGATGTACGGAAATAAAGGCATTTTGCAGTCATTTTATTTTATTCATTTGTAAAAACAAATGTAACTGCTCAATTGAGAAGGAACTAATTGATCAGTCATCGAGTCATTCGGCAAGTATTTTTGAACTAGTCTGTGCAGAACACAGGTGTGATGAAGTGGACAAAGCAACGTCATACGATCCCATCGAATGAGACGAACGGTGACGAGTTCCAGACACGCACCGAGGACTCTGCAGGACGCTGAGACATAGCGGCGAGCAGCACGCAGATGTGCTCCCGGCAGGGAGGGCGGAGGAGATGGGCATCCATCGGGCAACACTGATGTCATAGAGGCTTCGTGCTAATGGGCCCCGAGCTAGCGTCGGATACGGGCAGAGGTGGGCAATGCCTCCACCTTCCCCAAGTGGCACGCCGCAGGAAGCCCCGGCCCCTGGATTCCGGCCCCTCGGGACAAAGCGGGCTCTGCCCCGACTCACACGGGATGTGTGCAGGACACTGAAATGCCCTGTGCCTCAGGTGCCTGATCTCGGATAACGGGGCACTCGTACCCATCCATTCTCAATGAGCCAGCACATGGACAAGGCTGCCGTGAGCTGTGCCTGGAGCACAGGGAGGGGGACAGAGGTGGCTGTCACTGCTGTAAGGGGACAGGAGGTTCGGGTTTCCACTGGCCCCGCTGATAACTCTGTCATACACCACAGCCAGCAAGGGTGTCCGGAGTAGGTAAGGCCCGTCCTGGGTCAGGGCTCCGCAGGCGGGGTACCAAGCTGTGAGCCTCCCTGTCGGTCGAGCAGCGGCTTCAAAGCCACCAAGTGAAAACGAGGGGCTGCCGTGTCCTCTCTTCCCTGAGCAGTCGCCACATGGAGTGGGGGTGGCTCTAAATACAGAGTTGGGGTCCAGGTGGGGGACCCCCCGGGCTGGTCACGGTCTGCTTGTAAAGGCAGTAAGCAGAAATGCAAAGTTAAATAAATGTGAAAATGGAACTAAATGCCACAGCCGGGAATCTGAGTGACTCAGGCTCAGACAAGGCAGAGGCTCTCAGCCAGGGACAGTCTCGCACACACACCCCCAAACAGGGGCCACTGGGCAATGTCTGGAGACACCTGGGTTGTCACGGGCAGGCAGGATGCTGCCGGTATCTGCTGGGTACAGACCAGGAATATGGCTGAGCACCACCCACTCCCTCCATGGGTTCTGATTGAGTGCGTCTGCCGTCCACCTTGCGCGTCCGGAATGTTTTAAGCCTCCCAGGAGTTATGAACGTGCAGCCCATGTCCAGAGCCCCGGCCAGACCCAATTCTACAGAAGCAACCCGGCTCTCATCTTCCTCAGCGACTCAGCCACCTACGGGGTCTGAGGGCTCTCCGTGTGGACGTNAGCTCTCCGTGCAGACGTGGGGACCTCGCAGCCACACTCTGCCCTCCGGCACCTCCTCTGGGCATCCGTGAACATGACCTCTTTCTGTTCTTCGAGAATCTTCTCCCACCCTTGCTCTCTCTCTGCCCTGCTCCCACCCCCTCTATACTCTCCAGTGAGCTGAGTCCTTCCCAGACAGGAAGGGCTGGTGCTCCCAAGTGCCTCCCACCTCAGCCCTGGGAAAGTACCTGCGACAAGGTAGCCACACTCGGTTCACTCCTGGGGACAGGCAGAACAGGGGGGACCGTGGGCAGAGAGACACGTGCACCCGAAGTCCCCCCAGGTGACCCTGCCTCCACAAAGCATCTGACACCGGACCAGCACAGGGCAGCTGGGAGCCATGGTGACGAGTCTGGGGATGCTGAGAAAGTCTGAGAAGAAAAAGAAAAGAGGGAAAATGCCTCTTTAATTACACATTATCCCTGGATGTTTCTGGACCCGTTTGGAGACGTGTGCCACAACCCAGAATCGGGTTTTTCTCCTCGGGGCCCTGGTGTGCTCACTGCAGAGCGGAAAAGNAGACAAAGGAGCCTTACTGAGCTTCTCCTGAGAGCCATAGTGACGGTCAGTTGTGTTGCCTATGCCACAACCCCGGGGAACGGCCGCCGTGCAGACGCCCAGATGCTTCCGCTGGGCGCGCTGCTGAGTTTCACTCTTCCTGCTCCTGACCCTGATGCGAGAGAAGAGAAGATGCTGTTCCCTCCCGGCAGGAGTTTCCGTCTCCAAGACTCTGAGCAAAGAATGCTGAGTCAGGCACTTCCTACCACACTTCACTGGAGACCTATCTGTAGGTCAGCTTCCCCAGGGAGATGTCCCTTCCCCTGGTCATTGCTCTCTCCCTCCCCATGATCCTTCTCCCTTCCCCAGACACCCACCAGACCAGCGGAATTATGTGACAAGCCTCCTCCTACCTCTGGTCACACTGATCATTTTTCTGGACCCCCACCCGACTTACTCTGGGGCCCCTAGAGTCTGTGCCGAAGACACACCTTAAGTCCCCACACCTTTCAGTCGCTGGCTGCTGGGGTCTCCAGGATGACAGCCTCCTCCCTCCCCACCTGCATGGCAGACTGGGCCCCAGTGGCCAGACATGGCTCTTGGTGGGGACAGGTGGGGGTGGCCACTGGAGACGGGGGAGCTGGCCCCAGAACGGGGGTTGGGGGGTACCCAGCAGGACCTGACAGTCTGATCAGAGTGCGNGGTGAGAATGAGACCGGAGGGAGTCAGGGGCTGCCAGGAAGCTTCTCAGGGTGAGCACGGCACGTCATGCAGCACCCCTTCCTGGACGTAGCTTCCCACATGATTCCCCCAGCTGAGGTCGAGGCGCCTCTGTGACCATGAGGAGAACACCCAGGGCGAGGCTGGGAAGCTGGTCCTGGGCCCTGAGGGGCTGAGTGGCTGGGAAACCTGAGCTGGCCCCTCCTCCTTCTGACAGGGGACAGCGAGCCTCTTGTCACTGATGTTCCTTTGACCACCACTTTATCCCCCGCAGCCAAGCACCTGATGTCCCTGATTCCTTTCACATGCCGCCGCCTCACAGAACCCTTCCGGCCTCTTCAGGGTTGGGGACACCGTCCTAGGGGCTCCCAACACGATTGGGACATGGCTGTTCACACCTGTGTCACGCGCCCTGGAGGACAAGCCCGGGAGATGGGGTTGGAGGCCGTCCCCACTGCCTGCCCCACGCCCGGTACATGGTAGCGCTTGGGAGCCTGAGCCGAGGGACTGAGGATGGAGGGGGAACGCGCCGCAGAGCAGAGGCAGGGCTGACGTGGGGCCTCTGCAGGACATATGGCCCGTCTCCACTGGCCTGCCCCTTGGCCCGGAGGACAGTGCTCCCTCTTTGCTGATTTTCCCAGTCTCTGTCACCAAGAAGGTCTAATCAGGCCATGTCTATCCTCTTCCTTCTGTCCATGTTCCTNGTTCACACCTGTGTCACGCGCCCTGGAGGACAAGCCCGGGAGATGGGGTTGGAGGCCGTCCCCACTGCCTGCCCCACGCCCGGTACATGGTAGCGCTTGGGAGCCTGAGCCGAGGGACTGAGGATGGAGGGGGAACGCGCCGCAGAGCAGAGGCAGGGC
>NW_023194094.1:0-802 GCF_002007445.2 Ailuropoda melanoleuca
ATGTGGAAGATCATGAGTTTTGGATGAAACCCAAAGAAAGGAAATTTAAAATTAGCTCATATGACTAGACCAAATTGCAACAATTATAGTATCCATTATCAATAGTAATAACTTAAAAGGAACTGTCAAATTACTTCTTGATTTATGAGTACCATCTAATTAGTTGAATTTTACTCAAACTATGAGGAATTATACAGCAAAGATAAATAATAACTACTCTTTCTTAAAATATAGATAAATATAGGAAGAAAATTAGTCTAAATTAGACACCTGATATAAGCACAAACTCAATTTTCTAAATCTTTAATCAATTCAGACTTTCTTAATAATTCATTTTTCTACAATATTTATTTAGCACCTACTTTGTGCTACAGATATAGCAGAGAAATTGCAAATAAAATTTCTGTCCTCTTGTGGCTATGGTTGAGTAAGGCTGTGATAGTGATAGCAAGAATTTTAAAAAACAATGTTTAAAATGGCATGATATGTTAGATGATATATTTTATAAACAAATTAATAAAAAGGAAGGGAGGATGAGAAAATGTTTGGGGAAGGGATTATAATTTTAAGCTGTATGATTAAAGAAAGTACATTAGTNTAAAGAAAGTACATTAGTCAGGTAGGCTAAATTGCAATAAAAATTTTTCTTTTAAGTTTTAATTGGTTTAGCATATGAATATGTCTTTTGACTCAGGTAAATTTCTTTTTTTTTTTTTAAGATTTTATTTATTATTTATTTGACAGAGAGAGACAGCCAGCAAGAGAGGGAACACAAGCAGGGGCAGTGGGAGAGGAAGAAGCA
>NW_023194095.1:0-853 GCF_002007445.2 Ailuropoda melanoleuca
AGAAAAAATGAGGATTTGGACAGTGCAAGGATTTATGACAATTATTATAAGATTTATGACAATTATTATAATGTCATGTGGTAAATAAATCCTTTGGCATCCACCTTGGACAAGTACTTTTTATTGGCTTATTGTGCCTGCCTTGTGTCTTTGTGGAAAACCGGTATGTGGCCCTTGGACCCTGTAACCCCTTCAAGTCACTATATGCCTGGGAAAGAGTTTTTATTTGATAGCTCCTGGTACTATTATCATTTCTTTAGAAAACAGGGTGGGGGACATTCGTTTTAGACTCACTTGGGAGCCAGCTGGTGTGTACTTTTAGACGTAAGGGCACAAATCTTTTCTGATTTCAGTTTCCTTGTAAGTGAGCACAAAGCATATTTATTTAGAATTATAATTGCATTCGTCGGCAGAAATACACGACGCTGGGGAGATCCTGGTGTACATATTCCATTTATTTCTGTTCCAGTTGGGAGCAGTAGTGCAGATCACAAATAAAAAAAAGAAGCAATTTTAGCTAAATGTATTAGTATGGAAAGAGAGTTAAGTGTTGAAAAAGAGACTAGAACAATTGTTTGTAAGCAGAAGGAAGTGATGTATTTCTCATTGTGGTCAATTTTTGATTCAGGAAAAAGTTGCTGCCTCTTCCACTATTGTTTCTGATGCCTCAATCTTCATCCCTTCTGGAAATAATTTTGTTTATCTCTCAGTTGAAAGTCTTCTTTCAGCTCCTAAAATACTATTGTTGGCAGTATTCTGTGTGTGTGTGGGGGGATTAATAGGGAAGAAATGAAATTGGTTCTTGTTTTCAGTGTTTCCTTGGTTATACTGGTTAAAAGTGCATTCCTTTTTT
>NW_023194096.1:0-948 GCF_002007445.2 Ailuropoda melanoleuca
GTGTAGCAGTACATCATAAAATCCCAGACATAGGCATGTCTTTCCAGACAACTCCATATTAATTAGACAATTGAATATCTTCAAGCGCTCTGAAAAATTCGAAGAGAGTGACCCTCATGCTAACATGACTATTAAAGTTCCAGACATCATATTCAAACAGTAGAATTAAGGAAGGAACAAAGAAGAGTCTGTTCTCTCTCTCTAAAATAACTTCCTAGATTTTTCTGGGCAATAAGCCATCCTCTCCATCAAGCTCATATACAGCTTCTCATAGCCTAGCAATTAGCTAATAGACATGATATCTGCCTTCAATACATCCAATGTACAATGGTGGATAAGCAACAAATAATCAAATAAAAAGTCCCATTTGTGAAAGGGAAACAAACACAGCAGTTATTGATCAATAGAGTTAATGCATCAGGAATTGCCAACACTAGAGCGCTTCCCTTAAGGAGGAACTGATTTGATCAGTCAGTATGACTATCCTTATCTTTTATCTGGGGGAAAAATCTTGCTTGTTCTCTTCCAAGGTTCTTCCTTCTGCCAAGTTATTTCTTGTTCCTTATCTTCCACAACCACCACCAAGGCAATAATTGGTCCTGGAAAAGGTTTGGAGCCCAGTAAAATGTTTCAGAGAATGCCCATCATAGGCTACTTGCTAGACAAGGAGCTTTCCCAAAGTGGTGTATTTCTTAGCTGTTACCTATCCTTAGATGCATACACAAGTAAATAAAGCCTAAAGATCTGATCTTATCTATCTATCAATCTATCTACCTAATTATCATCTATCTATCATCTATCNAATCTACCTAATTATCATCTATTTATCTATCTATCTAAAGATTTATTTATTTTATTTTATTTTATTTTATTTTATTTTATTTTATTTTATTTTATTTGAGAGAGAATGCAAATAGGGGGAGGGGGAAGAGGACAGGGAGGGAGAAT
>NW_023194097.1:0-1021 GCF_002007445.2 Ailuropoda melanoleuca
CCGCCTGTGTCCCCTACCACCCCAGTACATGCTCTTTCTCTCAAGTGAATAAATATCTTTAAAAAAAAAAAATCCCAACTTAGATTTTACATGTCATAAAGGACATTGTTCTAGCCGCACTTCCGTGCACAAAGGGCTGCCCTAGGTCTAGGAAAGGTTGGGTTGCCATGGTGTTCCATATCAATTAACAGGCGCTATTGAAAAGCTGTCAGTAAATATACGCCCTGTCAACTCTACAATGCTTAGAGAATATAAAATCAAATACCAAGTATAGAATAGGCTATGTGTCATACTCAAAGTTTTTCTGTTTGAGTGTACTCCAATTTTATTATAATACTTGACATAATTAATATTTGGACATTGCAGTCTGAGGCCCTCAAAATTTTAAATTGTTGATACATCTCTATATTCTAGAGATATGACTTCTAGACCTAAAATTCCTTTATTCTGCTATGAAATATACATATACACTTCAGATAACATTGAGTTTTATAATGCTTTAGAATATAAATTAGGCATTAAACAATAATTTGTATTTATATACTGACATGTGAGCTAAACTATTTAGAAAGTCAAATTAATGGCTTATTAAGAATTACGGAATAGACTTGGAAATAAGACAAATCTACATTTGTAATCCATTTCTGTAATTTAATATTTAAGTGACCTTGGGATACCTAAGTGACACAGTATTTCCTTCTACCAGAATCTTGAGATTTTCCTATTTCATTTTTTACTGAAAGTAACTACTGCTTTTTGTCAACAATTAACAAACCTTACAGTTGTATGACTAAGGGTTAATGAATAGGTTTGTATCATTCCCTTCACTGTTAAAATGACTCAGAATGCTTCTGTTATTTGCAGGAATGGTTCCCAAATATAAATGAAAATTAAATTCCCATTCATTTCCACAAACTGTCTTTTTTTAGGGGAATTATGAATAGGAACAGTGATAGAAAACTCAAATTTATACCGAACACATGCATTTCCAATAAACTCAGTAACGATTTGTTATGACTTA
>NW_023194098.1:0-743 GCF_002007445.2 Ailuropoda melanoleuca
GGACTCCTATTTAATACCATTCATGAACGTTAACTCAAAATGGATCAAAGATTTAAACATAATACCTGACACCTTAAAATTCCTGAAAGAAAATTTGTGGAAGAAGCTCCCCAATATTCATTTAGCAATGATCTTTTTGGACACGGTACCAAAAGTACAAACAATAAAAACAAAAATCAACAAATGGGACCACATCAAATTCGAAAGCTTTTGCATAGCAAGAGAATTAATAACATGAAAAGACAATCTACAGAATAGGAGAAAATTTTTGCAAACCGTATATCAGGTAAGGAGTTAATAGCCAAAATCCAATAACAGAAAAACAATGTGATTTTAAAATAGAAGAACTGGATAGACATTTTTCCAAAGAGTACATCAAAATAGCAAACATATGAAAGGATGCTCAACATCACCTATCATCAGGGAAATGCAAATAAAAATCATAATGAGGCGTTATCTCACACCTGTTAGAATGTCTATCTTCAAGAGGACAAGAGACAACAGGTGCTGGAGAGGATACAGTGAAAGAGAACAATTATACACTGCTGAGGTTGTAAATTGGTCCAAGCACTGTAGAAAGCAACACTAAANGTGCCCCCCAAAACTAAAAACAGATTTACCATCAATCCAGCAATTCCACATCTAGTATATACCCAAAGGAAATGAAAACCAGATTTCTGAGAGATATGTGTATCCCATGTTTATTGCAACATTATTCACAATAGTCAAGATACAGAAAAAAA
>NW_023194099.1:0-1991 GCF_002007445.2 Ailuropoda melanoleuca
TCTTTAAATTCCAGTTTGTAGGAACCTCATAAATAAGAACCCAATAAATAGTAACAGTGGCAATAGTAATAATATTATGTAATCATATATTAATAATTAGTCATAAGTAATAATAATAGTAATCACAATTCTAGTAATAATATATCTATTGAGTTCAATTTTGGTCATGCTAAAGATACAAAGTGAATTGCATATTCACCCTGTATTCATAGAACTACAATCTAACTAGAGAAAGCATGTGATATCTGCCTTCTAAAGCAGTTGAGGATTATATGAGATAATGTGTGTGAAGCCCAGTCCAGTGCCTGATGGCTATGCCCATGATGCATAACCATGACTCATTTTGGCAAATGTTAACTTCAAGAAGACATTCAAATAATGTGGCTTGGGAATCAGAGGGTGAACAAGAACTTCCCACTTACACAATTAAGGGGTTAAGTGGGATATGCCAGGATCAGTGCACGAAGATGGAAGGAAACAGATGTCATATTTAGAGATGCAGCCTGAAGGGAGTTAGTGTTGTAGTGAGGGGCAACAGAAGCATGCAGGAATTTTCACAGCAGAGACTAGCAATTTAAAGGATAGAACACCCTAGGCTTAAGAACATCATTATTTTATACTTGAAGAGGTATTAAAGTTCACAAGGATTTTTCACACTTTTCTTTTTTTTTAATTATTTATTGTATTTTTGAGAGACAGAGAGAGCCCATGGGGGGAGGGGCAGAGGACAAGGAAGGTAGAGAATCTCAGGCAGGCTCCCCACTGAGCATAGAGACCTATCCTGATCCCACGACCCTGTGACCTAAGCGGAAACCAAGAGGTGGACGCTTAACCAACTGAACCACCCAGGCACCCCTCACACTTATTTTCTTATCAAATACTCACAAGTTGGACAAATTTACTATCTCTGTTTTCAGATGAAGAAACTAAGACCTGTGACTCTGCATGCTTTGCACAAGTTTACTGGACTCAAAGTGATGGAGGCATGCTTTTGCCTTCCAGTGCAGTGCTGGTCCAGCGTGTTTCCATGCAGCAGAGCTGCTTTCCTCTAGCATGCTAACAAGAAATGACAGCCAGCATTGATATTAATCTTTTAGTGATGGCAGGATACCAGCACATGGGATGGTATCTCCAAAATGAAATATTAGCTGAGCCATGGGCTTTCTGTTTAAGGGCTGCCTGGAACCACAGGCAATATGGAGAATGAAAACAGCAAATTGAAAACAAATTCCATAGCTCTTGCACAAGTTTGCAAAAGCCATCTACACATGGGGAGTGAGTAATAAGTTTTCTAGTGCCTGTTAGCAATGATGACCGTGAACACTAAGTGGTAGATACTCCATTTCACTTTGAAATCAACTTCAGTTTGCATTTAGAGCCAACTTTCATACCTTTCATGCTTTCGGTTAACCTGTGGATACACATCTATGGGTAATTTTTGCATTTTATCTTTATGGGAACCTCAGTTTATCCTTTACTAACAATAAGATCCATTACATGTTCTTTAAAGACCCTTCCTTCTGCACTGGTTGCATTCTAGGCCCTTGCCATTGCAAAATAATTAAATTTTCTAACTTGGGATACTATTTTTTAATGACTGAGTTGAGCTCTCTTTGCCTTTTGAAGAATTTGTTCAAAATACCATGCCTCATACCATGGAAATTGAAAGTCCTTGCTAGGATTTCTGCAAATTCCTCAGCAAGATGGGAAACAACTTTGTTCTCATGGCCATTAAGATAGCCTGATTAAGTTGAGGACCTACCTACCTTGCCATCCTGCATTTTCGGATTCTGGTCCATCCTGCACTGNTGGATTCTGGTCCATCCTGCACTGCCACAGACCAAAAATCATACAGCCATTTTTTTCAAACTCCATTCTGAAAGCCACTGGCCCAAAGTATTTCTCTTTTTTTCCTACGACTCTATTTCTATTAATCTTGCATCATGATGTTACATGTCCTGAGAGTCTCACTTTCACTTGGGCCTCACCCC
>NW_023194100.1:0-613 GCF_002007445.2 Ailuropoda melanoleuca
GGTGTTATATGCAACTAATGAATCATCGAACTTTACATCAAAAACCAGGGATGTACTCTATGGTGACTAACGGAATATTATTAAAAAACATTAAAAAAAAAACTAATGATGTTCTGTATGGTGACTAATGCAACATAATAAAATTTTTAAAAAAAGAAAAAAAAAGTATCTCTTTCCCAGAAAAGTCACTGTATGATGGGAAAGACACATATAAGAAGCTGAATTTTTGTAATCTGGACCCTAGAAGTTTTTTGGCCAACAGTCAATAGTTAATTATTAAATAGATACATTCTAACAAAAGTGAAGAACTAAAAGTAAACATTTCAATCCAACTTTTGAATAATAATCCCATACTTACTGTAATTTGAGACACAAGAAAGGGATTGATTTTTCACCCTCAGATATGAAATTTAAGTCAGCAACAGAAGCAAAGTGAAAACAAAGTGCTTGGCAATCAAGTTCTAAATGCCTGAAGCACGTTGTTTTCAAGTTTCTTAAACAAAATAACTCAACAGAGCCCCAGTAAGGTGAAGAGCAGGGTGAAGTAGTAGCTCCTGGAGTCACTCGTGTTCAACCCCATTTCCAGCAGCAAATGTCTCTGTGGAAGAGCTTT
>NW_023194101.1:0-633 GCF_002007445.2 Ailuropoda melanoleuca
AGATAGTGTTTAATGGAATGTTTCAGAAAATTCTTATTTCTCATCTTCACTTTTATGAGTGGATAGAGAAGGTGTACTGATTTCAGGATAACTTGTACAGAAAAGTCATTTCACAAACCAGTTTAACTTAGGCATTTCCTTCATTTTCGTTTCCTTTCAGATATATTGTAAATGCATAAAAATATTCAGATCATGTATAGTGTATACACCCAAAAGAGAGAATTAAGAAAATTATCTAGGTCCTGCCATTAGATATGTTTAAAGCCTTATTGAGGTAAAATACACATACCATACAATTCACCCATTTAACATCTAGTTATAGTTCATGGTTTCTGAGTATATTCATAGAGTTGTGCAACTATCACTGCCATCAAATAGAACATTTTCATCACCCTGAAAAGAAATCCTTAGCCCTTGCCCCGAGCCTCACGCAACCACCAGCCACTTCCTGCCTCTATAGAGTTGCCCNCTCTATAGAGTTGCCCGTTCTGAATATTTCATGTAAAGAGAATCACACAGTGTGCGGTCCTTTTTGACTAGCTTCTTTTACTTAAAGTTTTCCGGTTCATCTGTGTTATAGCATATCTCAGTGCTCCATTTCTTTTTACTGTCAGACGTGCTCCACTGTGGGCT
>NW_023194102.1:0-1049 GCF_002007445.2 Ailuropoda melanoleuca
TTGTGATCACAGCTTTGTAGTACAGCTCGAAATCCGGCATTGTGATGCCCCCAGATTTGTTTTTCCTTTTCTACAGTTCCTTGGAAATTCAGGGCCTTTTCTGTTTCCATACAAATTTAAGGACTATTTGTTCCAGTTCCTTGAAAAATGTCCTTGGTATTTTGATCGAGATAGCATTGAAAGTGTAGATTGCTCTGGGTAGCATGGACATTTTANTGGACATTTTAACTATGTTAATTCTTCCAATCCATGAGCATGGAATATTTTTCCATCTTTTTATGTCTTCCTCAATATCTTTCAAAAGTGATCTATAGTTTCTAGCATATAGGTCCTTTACGTCTCTGGTTAAGTTAATTCCAAGGTAACGCATGGTTTTTGGTGTTATTGTAAATGGGATGGATTCCCTAATTTCTCTTTCTTCAGTCTCGTTATTCGTGTATAGAAATGCAACTGATTTCTGGGCATTGATTTTGTATCCTGCCACCTTACTGAATATTTCTATAACTTCTACTAGTTTGGGAGTGGATTCTTTTGGGTTTTCCATATAGAGTATCATGTCATCTGCGAAGAGAGACATTTTGACTTCTTCTTTGCTGATTTGGATACCTTTNTTTTTGTCTTCTGATTGCTGTTGCAAGGACTTCTAGTACTATGTTGAATAATAGTGGCGAGAGTGGGCATCCTTGTCGTGTTCCTGATCTTAAGGGAAAGGCTTCCAGCTTTTCCCCATTGAGAATAATGATTTGCAGAGGCTTTTCATAGATGGCTTTTATGAGATTGAGAAATGTACCCTCTATTCCTACACTCTGAAGGGTTTTAATCAGGAAAGGATGCTGTATTTTGTCAAATGCTTTTTCTGCATCAATTGAGAGGATCATATGGTTCTTGAGTCTTTTCTTGTTGATATGATGTATCACATTGATTGATTTGCGAGTGTTGAACCATGCTTGCATCCCAGGTANGGAATGTTGAACCACCCTTGCATCCCAGGTATGAATCCCACTTGGTCGTGATGGATAATCCTTTTAATGTACTGTTGGATTCTATTA
>NW_023194103.1:0-805 GCF_002007445.2 Ailuropoda melanoleuca
TCAAAGCTATGTCACACGTGCTATTATGCATGTATCTAGGAAATTGACAATCCCCCATGTGAATATCTGTACAATTAACTGCTTCTGGGGAAGAAATAGTATACGATAGCTACTGCACTGTAACCTCCAAGTGCTTTTCCCAATGCCATCAGTGCCCTAATTAATGGTCATCACTAGCTGAGTATTCACGGATATAAATCTCTGTAATAGTTTATGCAGGGTCCTTGTGTGAGAACTTAAGCTGCCTCTGTGCTGTGAAGTCAGACATGTATAGGTGGGTCTGTGTCAACCCACCAGAGGGTTGAGAGGGGCTCCATCTATGAGAGGACGGATGAGTCTCATGGGACAGGCAGTGATTCACTGATGGATTGGATTCATTGATGGTTTGTCCACATGGCTAAGATTCTCAAGTTAGGAGGGCACAGGGGGCTACCACAGAACTTCTCAGGCATCAAACTTTTATGGAAAAGAAATTCACTCTCAGGGAGCCAGAGGCAGCTGTCTTCATGAAGGTCCAGGGAGTCAGAATGAAAGTGAGCACAGGGATTTTAATGAAGTGATGCATAGAGTCCTGCACCTGATTATGAATAACTAAATTTATACTCAGATTTATGACTCCAGGAGTTATGTACTGGGATCAGTTCCTTAGAATTGAATTACACCTGGAGAAATTCACGAAGNAAAGTTAAGTTTCTGAACATGCAAAGGTGAGAATTTGACCAAAGGAGAGGGTCTGACCCCCTTAACCCCACTGCTTTGCTAGCCCAAACCCCTCAGAGTTTCAGTCTCTTAAATCAGAAATCAG
>NW_023194104.1:0-1552 GCF_002007445.2 Ailuropoda melanoleuca
TTCTGAAAATAAAGGTCAACACGTTAAGGTGGCAAAGCAGGAATATCCAAAGAGCCTAAGTCCCTGGTCGCACCACTGAGCTGCAATACCAGGTATGCTCTGCCAACCGGGGGGACTGCCTCTTGTTGTGTGAGACAAACTCATCCAAGCACAATGGTGGGGTTTTCTATCATTTGCAGCAGAAAGAATTCTGCAGGCTACCCTAAGGGTCCACAGGACCAGGATTAGGATAAGGTGAATGGTACAAGGGTAGATTCGGATCCTCTTTTTTCTTCAAAATTTAGACATTTTGCTCAACGGGGATGTTTTGGCACCAATTTTCATTTAAAAAATGTTGCATTAAAATAATTTGTCCTNAGGGGAGGGGGTGGGGGAATGGGATAGACTGGTGATGGGTAGTAAGGAGGGCACGTATTGCATGGTGCACTGGGTGTTATACGCAACTAATGAAGCATCAAACTTTACATCGGAATCTGGGGATGTACTGTATGGTGATTAACATAATATAATAAAATAAAATTTAAAAAATAATAATAATAATTTGTCTTGACTCCTGCATTTTTTGGTGTCTCCTTCAATTTTGTGCCCAGGAGTGTGTCTCAATCACCTCACGCCAGTCCTGGCCCCGAATAATGGTTAGGACAAGGCAAGAGAAGTTGAAGGCACAAGAGGTGAGCTGAAGTGGTTTACCTTACGGCATGGGTCAAAGGAAAGCTCTGAATCAGGAGTGGAATGGGGTTTCTTGAGGCAACCTTGTGTTTTTAGACTCAGCTGTCTGGATGATTGCCCCCTTTTTCTCTTATTTGGCTACAAAGATCTAAAAATTCTCTCCCGAGGCCTTTAATCGAAACATTTTTGAAAAAAGGTGAAACCTATGTTTGCCTCACAAAACGAAGTAAAAACAAACAAAAACAAAAAAAGACTAGAAAAAAAATCCTATTAAAAAATGGGCAAAGGACTTGAACAGTTATTTCTCCAGAGAAAATATACAAATGGCCACGGACCATATGAAAAGGTGCTCAACATCACTCATCACTGGGGAAATGCAAATCAAAACCACAATGAGATATCACCTCCCACTCATTCCATTAGAGTGGCTACTATCAAAAAAAAAAAACAAAACAAAAAACAAAAACAGAAAATAACAAGTATTGGCAAGGATGTGAAGAAATTGGAGCTCTTGTGCACTGTTGGTAGGAATGTAAAATGGTGCAGCTGCTGTGGAAAACAGTATGGTATTTCCTCAAAAAATTAAAAATAGATTTACCATGTGATCCAGCAATACCACTTCAGGGTACGTGTCCAAAATAATTGAAAGCAGGATGTTCAGAAGAGATATTTGTACACCCGTGTTCACAGCAGCATTATTCACAGTAGGCAAAAGGTGGAAGTAACCCAGTGTCTACCAATAAATGAAAGGATAAACAAAATGTAACACACACACACACACAGAAGAATGCAGCCTTAAAAAAGAAGGAAATTCTGGGGCGCCTGAGTGGCACAGCGGTTAAGCGCCTGCCTTCGGCTCAGGGCGTGATCCCGGCGTTATGGG
>NW_023194105.1:0-847 GCF_002007445.2 Ailuropoda melanoleuca
AGATGAAGTCCTCTAAGCTTCCAGAAAGACAGCATGCTTGCATGGGCTTGGAAGTTCTGGAAAACTGGCCCGGCACACAGTAACAGACGGTGTCAGGGCGAGGCTGGCAGAAGGGATGTGCGCCGGTGGAGCGCGTGCCCACGACAGCAGCGCTGGTGAGCAGAAGGCCACCCTGGAGGGCCAGAGGGACGCGGGTGTCTGAGGCTGGCAGTGGCCCACAGCCTGCCCCTCGGACGATGAACCAGAGTGGGAGGCGGGAGACCGTCTCAGTCTGTGTCTCAGTGAGCTCGTCCTTGACTTTCAGTACATCGACGCCGAGCTGCCTGCGGAGTCACCCTACCTCTACGGCCTGCACCCCAATGCCGAGATCGGCTTCCTGACCCAGACCTCGGAAAAGCTCTTCCGCACGGTGCTGGAGCTGCAGCCCCGGGACGGCNCGGAGACGGAGCAGGGGCCACGAGGGAAGAAAAGGTATGGGGGGGGGTTGCCAGAGCTCCTTCCGGGGAGCCTGAGGATGGCACAGGGAGTCGCTCCTCCTGCTGGCCGAGCTGGCAGCACAGACCACGCCTTGCATGCCTTCCACTCGCACGTGGTGGCGCAGCCTTGACCCGCCGCGCCGGTCGTCCGGGTTAGTTACCGGGGGCGCTGCCACTGAGCTTGGTTTGATTTTCTAGTTCACCCGAAGACCGTTTCTATTCCGTTTTTCTGCTAAAAGGAAGAAAGGCAGGAACAGTGGTGGTGTGGGGACCGAGAAGGGGCCCTCAGGATTTCTTAGTGAACTGAGCAGTGCCGGGTGGGTGGGTCCTTAAGAGGGCCACCCTCATCCCACCAACTAGATGCTCGCTTG
>NW_023194106.1:0-1903 GCF_002007445.2 Ailuropoda melanoleuca
AGATGGCATGAGAGGATGAAAGGAACAAGGGAACTATAAAACACCCAGCAAAGAATTAATAAGATGGCATTCGTAAGTCTTTACCTATCAATAATTACTCTGAAAGCAAACGGATTAAATTCTCCCATCAAAATGTATACAGGGGGCTGGATGGATTTTAAAAAAAGGATCCAAATACATGCTGTCTATGACAAATTCGCTTCAGCTTTAAGGACACACATAGGCTTAAGTTGAAAGATGGAATAATGCAAATGGAAACTATAAGACAGAAGGGGCAGCTATACATATATCAGACTAAATCGACTTTAACTCAGAAGCTGTAACAAGAGACAAAGAAGTTCATTGTATAATAATAAAGGAGGATAATGATAAATGCATCAAAGAGAATATAAAACATATAAATACATATGCACCCAACATCAGAGTAAACTTTCTTTCTGAAAATTTGCGTTATGCCACTTCNCTTCACTTTTACAAAGGCCTACATTAATATCTGTTTTGTTAACTGAAAGACAGCCAAAAAGGATTTTCACTTTTACAAAAAATGCAAAAAGCAAAATTAGTGTTCAGTGTTTGTTTTCCAGTGAGCCATGATAGAGGAAGAGCCCCTCTGAGCAGCGACAGTGGGGCCACCAATCTACCTCCCTGGTAACTGCACTTAACATCTCAGCGTCAAGCTTCCATAGCTTTGAATTGTGTCTGTCAGCATCTATGCTTTATCCAGGTTTGTTTTGTGCATTCATTAGCAAGATGTGTACTAAGGTATCAGAAAAAACCTAAGAGAACTCATTTTTGGAGTCTGAGAATGCTCTAAATTTTTCCATATAAAATTAATGGCAATTGCTTTTTGGTTTATACCATTTCAGCTTATGAAAGCTTTCATAGACATGCTCTACTTTCAAATAGTGGGAGAAACCTATACCCAAATAAATTAAGCAAATACTAAGATCTGAAAGGAGAAATAGACTAAAATACAATAATAGTAGGGGACTTCAATATCCTACTTTCAACAATAGATAGGTTATTCAGACCGAAGAATATAAGAAAATATTGGACTTGAACCATACTTTAGATCAGATGGACCTAACACACATTTACAGAATACTTCATCCAATAGCAACAGAAAACAGATTCTTCTCAAGCATATATGAAACATTCTTCAGGATAGATAATATGAGAGGTCACAAAAAAAGTCTTAGCAAGTTTATGGAGATTGAAATCTTGCCAGGTATCTTTTCTTTTGAAAACAGATGAAACTAGAAATTAATGGCAGGAAGAAAACTGGAAAATTCACAAACAGATGGAAATTAAGCAAACACTCCTAAACAATCAATGAGTCAAAGAAGAGGTGAAAAAAATATCTTGAGAAAAATATAAATAGAAACACAACATACCAACACTTANCAACATACCAACACTTATGGGGTGTAGTGAAAGCAGTTTTAAGTGGGAAGTTCATAG
Source organism: Ailuropoda melanoleuca (assembly GCF_002007445.2). Taxonomy (NCBI): domain Eukaryota; kingdom Metazoa; phylum Chordata; class Mammalia; order Carnivora; family Ursidae; genus Ailuropoda; species Ailuropoda melanoleuca. Next base: position 1,462 of record NW_023194106.1, read on the forward strand.
GAATAAACACATTTTTAAAAAAAAGAATAATCTTTAATAAAAAACATCTTAAGAAACTAGAAAAAAAAGAGAACAAATTAAACCCAAAGTTAGCAGAAGGAAGAAAATAACACAGATCAATAGAAAAGATCAATGAAACTAAGAGCTGATTCTTTGAAAAAAGAAACTGGCAAATCTTTAGCTAGACTCAGAAAAAACAGGGAAAACTCAAATAAAATCACAAATGAAACTGGAGACGTTACAAGTGATATCACAGTAATACAAAGGATCATAAGAGACTACTCTGAGCAATTATAAACTAAAAAATTGGATAACATAGAATAAAAAGATAAATCCCCAGAAATATACAACTTACCAAGACTAAATCATGGAGAAATGAAAAATCTTAACAGACCAATAACAAATAAGGAGATTGAATCAGAAATTAAAAAAACAAAACAAA
>NW_023194107.1:0-508 GCF_002007445.2 Ailuropoda melanoleuca
AGAGCAAAATGTGAGCGTGCCAGATGGAAAACTTAGGAGCTTTCAGGATGCACGGGCCACATCAATAGAAACACAAGCAATAGATAAATGGATTCATTTCCATAGATAAATGGATTCATATACCTTATCCATAGATAAATGTCTGGAGGGGAGACTTAATCCTCTGACTTCTGGGACAGAAAGATTCTATATGGCACTATAAAATATTATAAAAATGCATTAAGGAAGGAAATAAACTAATAGTAAACTAAAGCCAAGTATCTGATAACCAGAACTTTAAAGTCAAAGAGAGAAAGGATCACCCCAGAAGGAAGTTGGAGACAGGGACACTATAAGGATAGCAAAGAAAGACCTCNTAGGATAGCAAAGAAAGACCTCCTGGTACGCAAATCAGATTCACCGGTGTGTCAACGTGTCTAGGCTGGAATGGGCTGTTCACATGAGAGGTAAGGCTTCTTTAGTGAGAATAAATCTAAATCTAAAATAAATCTAACATCTTTTTTCACAT
>NW_023194108.1:0-699 GCF_002007445.2 Ailuropoda melanoleuca
AGAGTTGATCTCCCAATTATCAGGGCAGAGACAAGATTTATTCTGCAAGAGAGCAGGAGCTCAGAAGTTAAGTCTGGCTACACGAACTTTCGGCCTCGTGAGGCCGATCAAGGGCCCTAGAGCGGGTCCTCTGTTACCTGCGGGTGACGGCGTGGTCTCTTTGATCCCCTTCAGCCCAGCTCGGACCTGCGCCTGAGAATAAGCATCACAGAAGTAAACGAGGTGGAAGTCAAGTGAGGCGAGAACTCTCTTGTTAAAATTCCACCTGAGCTACTGATGAAACCACTACCAATGAGCTCTAACATCCAGCATAGTCCTTTCCGGTCTGGAAACACCAACGACCACAGAACGTAGCACCGGACAGCCACTATTCTCCCCAGTGCTCAGCTCACGATAATAATGTAAAAAGCTACTTGTGCCTGTAGTGGCAAATCTAACATCATTTTTCTTGCACGGTGCACTACAGTGTTCCTAAGNCGTTCCTAAGCACTGATTTAAGGAACAAAGTCTAAAGACAAACGGTGTTGTCATATAAAAGATGGCTGATGGCCCAGCTGAGTGTCCTGTACGATTTACTCCCTCCACAGGTCACGCTACGATAGGAAAGACATCATACGGCACAATTAGGAAAACCAAAGGATGTGAAACCTGGGGGAGGGGGTACAAAACTGAAGCAGGGACGCTTTGTGCACTAAACTC
>NW_023194109.1:0-757 GCF_002007445.2 Ailuropoda melanoleuca
AGGACCAACTGAATAAAAACCAACAATAGAGTTTTCACATAGGGCCTTTAAAATATCCATGATTAATATGTCCCAGAAAACAAAGGATGATGGATGTTTTCTGCAGAGATATGGAACCCATTCTAAAAAGTTAAATGGCAATTCTAAAACTATAAGATACAAATAAAAATTTTAATAGCTGTGTCAAATGGCATATTAGAAGAAGTAGAACAGAGAATTCTTGAGCTTGTCAATGAAAAGTGTATAAATTGGTGCACAAAGAGAAAACAAGGAAGTAAACCGGAGGAGGACATAAGAGACATGTGGGGCATAATGAAAAGGTCTAATCTACATGTAATTTGGATCCCAGAAGGAGAGGAAATGATAGTTAACAATGCTTGAATACCAAGGTACTAGCTGAGGGTTTTCCAAAACTGATGAAATACATCAAATTATGAATCCAAAAACCTTTTAAAAATCCCAGGATGTAAAAAGAGGAAAAAAAGTTTATCAATATCATGATCAAAGTACTGAAAACTAAAGAAAAAACATTTCTTAAAAGAATCTCAGGGGAAAGAAAGACATGAAGTTCAGTGAAGCAATAAGACTGGCTGAAATTTCAATAGATACTATGAAAGCCAAAAAAGCAATGGAATGACCAAAGGGAAAAATGCTGTAGGAAAAAACAAACAAACAAAAAACAAAACAAAAAAATCTTCCAGCCTAAAATTTTACACTTAGTAAATATTATCCAGTAAAAATATCCTACAGACAAGGA
>NW_023194110.1:0-213 GCF_002007445.2 Ailuropoda melanoleuca
TTTTCAGCCTGCCTTCTGGGGGAGGGGCCTGCCATGCTGATACTCAGGCAACCCTGTTTGGGTAGAGTCTCTATGTCCCCTGCGAGGGGGCATGGGGATGGGCACGCTGTGAGCCGGCATTTCTGGGCTTTTGTTCTCTGGCGGCTTTCCCTGGTGGTTTGCTGTGCCTCTTCTGAGAGTCAGAGCAGCGGCGGCCGAATCTCAGCCTCTGTC
>NW_023194110.1:344-605 GCF_002007445.2 Ailuropoda melanoleuca
GTGTCCCAGCCCTCACTTCCAGGGCCGGCGTGTCTCTGTCCTTTGTGTTTCTAATGCCACCAGCCGCCCCCGTGCGCTCCCGGAGCTCCCGGTCTCAGTCTGGATCCATTGAGCACACCGGGATTCCGGAGTTCCGTGAGATGCCTGGTGGCGCATGCTCCTGGCTCATGGTCTCAGTCTGCTGTCTCCGCGAGTCTGCCAGCTCCCCCGTGCAGGTGGCTACTGCTTCCCGGCGCCCTAATGCGGCAACTCCCTCCCCCT
>NW_023194111.1:0-4705 GCF_002007445.2 Ailuropoda melanoleuca
GGGTTCCAGGCCATCTCCCCTGCATCTTCCAGGGCCCCTCTCCACGCCCGCCTCCCACAGTGAGGGGGGGGGCTGCCGCCCTGGCCAGAGCAAATGGCCGCCCTCCTAGGCCGGGGCCCTCTGACTGCCCTGTGTCCAGGCGCTTGGTCTCAGGTTCCGAGAACTGCACCTCAGGCTGACTGGTCACCTCCTGCTGAGTCAGAGTCCCTGAGACCCAGGCTGCCTGAGCCACAAGCGTCCTGACCAGCCAGCGGAGAGCCAGCCCTTGGCCCTTCCCGAACCTAACCTGCTCCAAGCCCCCAGGGAGGCTCCTGGGGGACACGAAATAACCCTCCAGAGACAGAGCACTTGGGGCTACGACCTGGCGGCCACCGCTCCCGCACTGGCCACCTGAGGGAGCGTCCCTGGCCAGAGGGGGCCCTGTGGGCCTCCCGGGCTGGCTGAGCTGAGGGGCACAGCCCAGACAGACGGGCTCCTCGCCAGGCTGACACCCACAGGGGCAGGTGTCCCTGCTCCTACAGCTGAAGGGAACACAGAGAGGCTGGGGGGTGTTGAGGGGAGCCTGCGGACAGGCCCTCTGACCCTGCGCCCTGCCCTGACCCAGCCTGACCCACGCACACCCCAGTACCCTGGGTTCTCAGGGAGGGGTCCGAGCAGCCCCCACTGCCTGTCCATGGACACTCACGTTGGGTGAGGGTTCCAGCATGTTGTCTCCGTGCCAGCCTGAGATGGGCACAAACGGCACAGTGGCTGGGTTGTAGCCGATCTTCTTGATGTAGGCGCTGACCTCCTTGACGATCTCGTCGTAACGCTTCTCACTGTAGGCGGGCTCCGTGGAGTCCATCTTGTTGACCCCCACAATGAGCTGCTTCACGCCCAGCGTGTAGGCCAGCAGCGCGTGCTCGCGGGTCTGCCCGTTCTTGGAGATGCCCGCCTCAAACTCGCCCACTCCTGCAGCCACGATCAGCACCGCGCAGTCCGCCTGTCCGGCAGGTCAGGCACAGTGAGCCCCGGGCCCTTCCAGGCAGCCGCCCAGGGATGGGCCCTCGGGGTCCTGACCTGAGGGGCAGCAGGAGGGCTCCTGCATCTGTGTGNGGCGGCCCCTCGAGGACCCCAGGGCCCGCAGGTGTCTGCCCGGTGCCTGCAGCCCCGCCCACCTGGGATGTGCCGGTGATCATGTTCTTGATGAAGTCGCGGTGGCCGGGGGCGTCGATGATGGTGATGTAGTACTTGGTGGTCTCGAACTTCCAGAGGGAGATGTCGATGGTGATGCCGCGCTCCCGCTCGGCCTTCAGCTTGTCCAGCACCCAGGCGTACTTGAAGGAGCCCTTCCCCATCTGGAGCGGTGGGGCGTGGCTCAGCGGGGGTCCCGGGGGGATGGGAGCATGTCACAGCAGAGAGGCCCCCCCGGGACCCTAGGACTCTGAGCCCGTCTCTGGGATGAGGGAGCCAGATGCAAGGACCTCTGAGGGACACACAGGCCTCTGCCCTCCCCTGCCCGGGCCCCACCACCCTGCGTCCCCAGGTCCCGCCTCCTGCCGCCTAGATGGCTGCCATTCAAATGTCCACCAGTAGGTGGCGCAAGGGCCTGGGAGTCAGGCTTGGAGAGCCGCCACCCCGCGATGTAAACCCCTCCCCTGGCTGAGGGCTCCCCTTTATCTGAAGCTGGCCACCCCAGCGCCCACAGATCCCTGCGTCAACCAGAGGCCTACAACACCACTGTCAAGGTGTCAAGCCAAAAAAACAACCCTCTGATGTTTTTAAGGGAAAAAAAAGGAAATTGGAGGAGGTTGCACAGAAGGGCCTGGCTTTCCAGCTCTTTCTACAGACAGCCAAGCTTCCAAGTAGCTCCTCCCCTTCTGCCTCCACCTGCAAAAACCTGCACCCGCCCAGCGAGACCCCCGTGCCCGGCCAGAGCCCCGGTGAGAGCAGCCGCTGAGGCAGCCGCCCAGCTGGGCAGGTCCCCCCACAGGCTGGGCATGGACCGGGCTCTGCCCCCCAGGGAGGCTGCCCAGTCGGCAGGGCCACCCAGACAGGCCCCGGATGGGACGCAGCGAGACCCGAACCAGACATCCTGCAAACACCCACAGCCCCCACCCCCCCGGCACCAATCCTGCAGGGAAGCAGGGAGTGACGCAGCTTTTGGGCTCGGGTGCAGAGGGAGACAGCCCAGCGCAACACCCCACACACACGCACTCCGAGCAGGGTCAGCCCAGGCCAGCACCTGACTCTTCCTGGGCCCTGGCCCCAACCCTTTGTCATCCAGGAAAGAACCCTCACAGCCACCCAGACAGGGCTTCTCCCAGAGCCCAGGGGTGCGGGTAGAGGTTGCAAAGAGCAGAACCCCCCCCCCACTCCATAGCCACTTCCCACCCATGGGTCTCAGCCACTTAAGAGAAAGGAGGTCAGTCAACAGGCCCCTCTCATCCTCACCAGGCAACTAGGACCCCCCTCCCCAAAGAGCACCACCCTGGACAAGCAGCCCTCCCCAGCCCAGCATGAGAAAATGGAGCTGATGGGCTGGGTGCCCATCAATCAGCTATTAATAGTCACCCTGAGTCCTGGCCCAGCCCTGGGACAAGTGAGGGCAGCACCACCGCCAGCCCCAGACCTCCACGCTGGGAACACAGGAACCCCACCCTGGGCGCAGGGTTCTCAAGTGCGATGTGGCAGAGAGTTCCAGAGCCTGCTGTGGACCCCCACAGGGCAGAAATGCTGCCTCCAGGGCCCCTCCCCTACCCCAGGGGCAGATCCAGGGAGCCATCCCTCGGCCCCCACCAAGCACATCCCCAGAGAGAGGCTACCCCCCTCCCCATGCCGCTCCAGCCGGACTCTCTCAGATACCTGTTCCCCCTGCAGGTTCCTTTAGGGCTCACACCTTCTTGCCCTGGAGGAGATCAGCTGAGCCACGTGCCCCAGAGCCAGGGAAGCGCCAGCCAGCCACCACTTGGGAACCTGTCCTCTCAATGGACGGGGGAGGGGGGGTAGGCTCACCTCTGCGGCCTCCTTCTCAAACTTCTCAATGGTCCTCTTGTCGATGCCTCCACACTTGTAGATGAGGTGGCCTGTCGTGGTGGACTTGCCGGAGTCCACGTGGCCAATGACCACAATGTTGATATGGGTCTTCTCCTTGCCCATTCTGCCCGGGGTGCGGGGAAGGGCTGGAACGGCCTGGAGCGCTGTGGCTCAGGGTGGGGGGGCTGCTGAGCAGTGATTCTGTGGGTCGGGGTTGGGGGGGGACAGGTGATGGAGAGCCTCAGAAGGAAGCCGGCAGAGACACTGCCCTGCACAGGTTGCAAGCGTGTCCCTGCCCACAGACCTGGCCCTTACACGGGGGCTACATTCCCATGTCTGGTGGGTCAGGAAGAACCCCCCCCCCCAGCCTGTGCCTGGCCCATTTGGGTCCGGTGGCAAGCCCCTACCGTCCAGTCTGCTCTGAATATCTGGGTGTCATGCCCACAGAGCACCCCCCCATGAAGGAGGCTAACCCCCTCTGAGGAGTCGGAGAAACACCAGGCTGGGCGAACCCCATGACCAGTCAGGAGCCTGGTGATGAGTCACCCTGCCCGGCTCTCCAATGCTCTGTCCCTGATGCTTGCTCCCCCACCAGAAGTCCTGGGGCCTACGCTGTACCCCATCCCCACCAGCATCACTGCCATGGTGGGGAAATGGTCAGTGCTCCCCACTCCCCTCCTCAAGCAGGGAGGGCGCCATCTTCCCCTCATCCCTGCCAGGCAGGCTGGCACCAGGGGAGACAGGCTGGGCCAGAGCTCCCACAAGGCTGTGGTGCCCAGATCAGGGGCCTAGAATAGCTTGGGCCCTCCCCAGATCTAGGCAGGGGGCAGACTGGAGGGCAGGGTGGTGGGGTCCCTGCTCTTCAGAGCAGGGAAGTATCCAGTCCCAGATCCGAAAGTGCTAGACCGAGATGCCTGCAGCCTGGTGGGGGCAGGGGGCACCCCTCCCCCTCTCCCACTGGTCAGGGCCCAGGGTCACAGCCCCTGCCCCAGCCTGGAGGTCAGTGGAGAAACCTGGGCAGCCCAGGAGGGGACAGGGGGCTCGGCGAGGGAAAGCAGGCACCAATGGCGCACCCTAGGGTGCAGACACCAAATGGACACCTCCTGGGCCCGCCCGGGTAGGGCCGGGGTGCCGAATGCCCCCCAAGTCTCCCTGCCTCCCCCTCCGCCGGGCATCCCCAGCACTGACGACCCTGCCCCAACCCCCGGGCATCCCCAGCACTGACGACCCTGCCCCAACCCCGCAGGGCCCGGGCAGGTCCCAAGGTCATGGCTGCAGGGCGATCGCCACGCCCAGAAGACCGGTCCCCAGTCGCTACCACCGCATAAACAAGCACCACCGTGATGCCCCCACCCCACCCCCGGTCGCCCGCGGGGACCGACACCTGGCGCCCGTCCTGGCGCGTGGGGTGGCTGGCCGAAGCCCGGAGCGAGCAGCGCAGCCTCGCCAGGCGCCAGCCTGGCCCCTCTCTGTCCCAGGTCCTCTCCCGGAGAGAGGACCCTCTGCGGAAGGCTGGCGGCGGAGGCGAAGACCAGGAGGCCAAGCGTCCTTACCCAGAGCCGAGGTCTCAGCCAGAGGGACTGGTGGCGCCGGCGCCGGCGGTTTTATCTCTCCAGGAGGGGGTCCACCTATTGACGGAGCGGGCGCAGTGCACGGCGCCCCTGCAGTACGGCAATGCGGTACCGGCGGG
>NW_023194112.1:0-719 GCF_002007445.2 Ailuropoda melanoleuca
CATGCTATTCTTCACAAGAGAAGGGGACTATTTTAGGGAATGTTAATGGACAAAAACTAAATTATGGCCATTATTAGAAAGATAACCAAAGTACACTCAATATTAAAAACAGCTAAAAAGCACAGGAAATCTCATTGTTAATAAATGTTATTAGGTTGCAGCTTATTACTTAGCAGAAGTGATACTCAATGAGCTATCTATGGGAGAGAAATGTAATATTAATATTTCTAGTAATTTATGTTAAATCTGTATAGTGCCTTACTGTTTTCACGTGTATTATCACTTCTGAGCCTCTAAACAAAAGACCCGAGTAAAGGAAATGGTTGTTCTCTTACTAAAGACAAGGAGTCAAAGAGATTAAGTGATTTGGCCAAATTTACAATTAATTAGTGGCTGAGCTATCACTGATAACTAACTATTGGACTTCATGGGCATACTAATTGATGCAGAGGTAAATACATCAGAATATAAGGTAAAAAAAAGGAAGCATAAAAGGCATTTGTGATGGTTTGGAGCTGTTAGTCATTATTCTACCCAATCAGCTAGAAACTCTGATTATGGAATTCGNCAGCTAGAAACTCCGATTATGGAATTCGTATTTAAAAAACGGGCAGAACTCCAATTCCCTAGTTTAGTGAAAGCCCAATTTACATTAGTTTGATTTATTATAAACTTTCAGGTATTTTTGAAACCTTTACAGGTAGAGGGATTTATGTGAG
>NW_023194113.1:0-620 GCF_002007445.2 Ailuropoda melanoleuca
AGTAATATGAATTACTTTCAAGCAGATGTTGTTTTTGTTTAACTTAGGGAGAACAAATTTCTTGGATAAATTCTGGGGCAAAATTGTTGGATCAAAGGATGCTACTATGTTTGCTGACTTGTTCATAAGTTTTTATTAGATAAAAATATCTGCTTATTATTGAAAATTTAAAAATGCAAATAAGCAAGAAGATAAAATAAAACTATTTCTAATCCTGCTGCCCAGAGATCACTTCTAAAACTCAGATAAATATTCTTTCCAAATTTTCTGCTTGTTTATTCCTAACATGCATACATGCAAAATACATGCATACATGCAAAAAACACAAAACAATGGACAGCATTTAAATGTCCACCATTATAGGAGAGATTAAACAAACAGTGGTATTTCTNGCAGTGGTATTTCTGTACTAAGGAATACTCTATACCTGATAAAAGTAATGATAAGAAGCTATAGGGCTTGATGTAGAAAGCAAGCCAACATACATATTGATGAATAAAAAAGAAAGTTAAAAAGCAATATATATGGGCAATGATTTCTTGGATATGGCACCAAAAAGCACAGGCAATACATGAAAAAATAAATAAACTAGACTACATCACAATTAAACTTTTGTGCAT
>NW_023194114.1:0-1282 GCF_002007445.2 Ailuropoda melanoleuca
ATCCAGTCATCTGTTGAAGGGCATCTCGGTTCCTTCCACGATTTAGCTATTGCGGACAATGCTGCTATGAATATTGGGATGCATATGGCCCTTCTCTTCACTACGTCTGTATCTTTGGGGTAGATACCCAGTAGTGCAATGGCTCTAGGAAGAAATTGATTTTTTAAACATACCAATTAATTATGAAGAGATTGAAACAGTGATTAAAAACCTTCCAAAAACCAAAATGCCAGGGCCTGATGGATTTCTCGGGGAATTCTACCAAACATTCAAAGAAGAAATTATTCCTATTCTCCTAAAGCTATTTCAAAAAATAGAAACAGAAGGAAAGCTACCAAACTCATTCTATGAGGCCAATATTACCTTGATCCCCAAACCAGGCAAAGACCCCATCAAAAAGGAGAATTACAGACCGATTTCCCTATCCCCCCACATTACTGATTTGCTCTATAACTTCTAGTAGTTTGGGGGTGGATTCTTTTGGGTTTTCCATATAGAGTATCATGTCATCTGCGAAGAGAGACAGTATGACTTCTTCTTTGCCGATTTGGATACCTTTGATCCCTTTTTGTTGTCTGATTGCTGTTGCAAGGACTTCTAGTACTATGTTGAATAATAGTGGCGAGAGTGGGCATCCTTGTCGTGTTCCTGATCTTAAGGGAAAGACTTCCAGCCTTTCCCCATTGGGAATGATATTTGCTGTAGGCTTTTCATAGATGGTTTTTATGAGATTGAGGAATGTACCCTCTATCCCTACACTCTGAAGGGTTTTAATCAGGAAAGGATGCTGTATTTTGTCAAATGCTTTTTCTGCATCTGTTGAGAGAATCATGTGATTTTTGGCTTTTTTCTTGTTGATATAATCTATCACACTGATAAATTTGTGAATGTTGAACCACGCTTACATCCCAGGGATGAATCCTACTTGGTCATGATGGATAATCCTTTTAATGTACTGTTGGATACTATTAGCAAGGATCTTGTTGAGAATTTTGGCATCCATATTCATNGATAAATTTGTGAATGTTGAACCACGCTTACATCCTAGGGATGAATCCCACTTGGTCATGATGGATAATCCTTTTAATGTACTGTTGGATACTATTAGCAAGGATCTTGTTGAGAATTTTGGCATCCATATTCATGAGGGAAATCGGTCTGTAATTCTCCTTTTTGATAGGGTCTTAAGAATCCACCCCCAAACTACTAGAAGTTATAGAGCAATTCAGTAATGTGGCGGGATAAAAAATCAATGCTCAGAAATCAGTTGCATTTCTATACA
>NW_023194114.1:1388-1712 GCF_002007445.2 Ailuropoda melanoleuca
TTAATCAGAGACGTAAAGGATCTATATTCTAGAAACTACAAATCACTCTTGAAAGACATTGAAGAAGACATAAAAAGATGGAAAAATATTCCATGCTCATGGATCGGAAGAATTAACATAGTTAAAATGTCCATGCTACCCAGAGCAATCTACACTTTCATTGTTATACCGATCAAAATACCAATGACATTTTTCAAAGACCTGTAACAAACAGCCCTTAAATTTGTGTGGAACCAGAAATGGCCACAAATCGCCAAGGAACTGTTGAAAAGGAAAAACAAAGCTGGGGGCATCACAATGCTGGATTTCGAGTTGTACTACAAA
>NW_023194115.1:0-1155 GCF_002007445.2 Ailuropoda melanoleuca
ACAAAAAAACCTTAGATTTACCAATAGAGAGAACAGATTGATGGCTGGTTGTCAGAGGGGAGGAGAGCAGAAGGTAAAATGGATGAAGGGGATTAGGAATTACAAACTTCCAGGGGCTCCTGGGTGGCTCAGTCATTAAGCGTCTGCCTTCGGCTCAGGTCATGATCCCAGCGTTCCGCATCAAGCCCCACATCGGGCTCCCCGCTCAGCGGGAAGCCTGCTTCTCCCTCTCCCACTCCCGCTGCTTGTGTTCCCTCTCTCGCTGCCTCTCTGTCAAATAAATAAATAAAATCTTAAAAAAAATACAAACTTCCAGCTATAAAATAAATAACTCATGGGGATGTAATGTACAGTATGGGGAATCTGGTNCACAGTATGGGGAATCTGGTCAATAATGTTGTATTAATATATTGTATTAACTTTGCTGACGGTAATTAGACTTATTGTGATGACTTTCTCACAATGTATACAAATGCTGTGCACCTAAAACTAATCTAATATTGAATGTCAATTATACCTGAATAAATAAAAGAATAAAAGAAAATGAAATTTCAAAATACTATTTGTAAGTGGCAAATACTTCATATTTTCCTACCACTCCCATTTCTTCCGGTCTTTGCTTCTATCACTCTACGTAGTCTACAACAATATTAACAAATGCCTTTTTTTCATGATTGGAAGGGGCAAAATCCTAACATTTTCTTTTAAAACCCAAAGGCCTTGCTAATATCCTTATCTTTCCAAGTGTGGAGCTAACAAGTAATAAAGAGATGTGATTTAAAATTACCAAGATAGGGGGTGGGGTGCCTGGGTGGATCAGTCGGTTAAGCCTCCGACTCTTGGTTCCACCTCAGGTCTTAATCTTGGTTTAGGGTCATAGGAGGGAGCCCTGCTTGAGTTTTTCTCCCTCCTCCTCCCTCCATTCAAGTGTGCGCTCGAGCTCTTTCTCTAAAATAAATGAATTGTTAAATAAAATAAAAATTACTGAGGGAACTGACTGAAGAACAGAAAATTGTTCCATAGGGGTGCCTGTGTGGCGCAGTCGTTAGGCGTCTGCCTTCAGCTCAGGGCGTGATCCTGGCGTGCCGGTATCGGGCCCCACATCAGGCTCCTCCACTAGGAGCCTGCTTCTTCCTCTCCCACTCCCCCTGCTTG
>NW_023194116.1:0-924 GCF_002007445.2 Ailuropoda melanoleuca
CACGGCAGGTGTGATAGGATACGTCCCAGGCCCATACAAGCAGTGTGGAATCAGTGTCTCCGGGGAAAAGGGTGATGTTCGCTGGAGGTTGTTTTCGTGGACGCTCTCCTTGATTGCCAAGACGAAGGGCACTGAGTCTTCGAAAATCCTGAACTTTTTCACTCATGCTCCCTTACTCATGAGAGATCATGTTCGTTGATATTTCCCTGAACTGTGTTGTGTCTCAGAGACCACTAGTGTGCACGCTCATCAGGCTTCCGCGACCACTTTCTCTCATGGATACCTAGTCACGAAATCTGATGATAGTGCTAAGACTGGCTCTGCATGGTGTTGTATCTGACGGAATCGCCTTTGGACTTTTCGTTCCATTGCCACGGCAGGTGTGATAGGATACGTCCCAGGCCCATACAAGCAGTGTGGAATCAGGGTCCCCAGGGAAAAGGCTGATGTTCGCTGGAGGTGTTTTCCTGGACGCTCTGGTTGATTACCATGAAGAAGGGCACTGAGTCCTCGAAAATCCTGAACTTTTTCACTCATGCACCCTTACTCATGAGAGATCACGTTCGTTGATATTTCCCTGAACTGTGTGGTGTCTCAGAGACCACTAGATTGCACGCGCGTCAGGATACCGCGACCATTTTCCCTCATGGATCCCTAGTCACGAAGGCTGATGATAGTGCTAAGACTTGCTCTGCACGGTGTTGTTTCTGACAGACTCACCTTTGGCCTTTTCGTTCCATTGCCACGGCAGGTGTGATAGGATACGTCCCAGGCCATACAAGAAGTGTGGAATCAGTGTCCCCAGGGAAAAGCCTGATGTTCGCTGGAGGGGTTTTCCTGGACGCTCTGCTTTATTAACAAGATGAAGGGCTCTGAGTCCTTGAAAATCCTGATCTTTTTCACTCATGCTCCCTTACTCATGAG
>NW_023194117.1:0-1137 GCF_002007445.2 Ailuropoda melanoleuca
ATCGGAATCTGGGGATGTACTGTATGGTGATTAACACAATATAATAAAATAAAATTAAAAAAAAAAGAAATGAAAACTCTACTTCCCTCTCCTCTTTATCTCACCTTATTTCCCCTTGGAATATATAAACTGACAGATGTGACAGAGCAGGAAAACTAAAACACGTTAAGAACAGTTGTAACAACCTATATGTCTCTATATTAATATTTGAANTGGGTTGATTTAACTTCATGTCAGAGAGACTTTCAACAGCCCCTTCCTCTGATGCCACCAGCCATCCTACTCACTGAGGACGATGAGTCTCCCTCAGAAAGTAAAACTTCACACTGAATGTGATTTTCATGTCTAAAGGTACAACTTTAGTGTGTGCATGGCGTGTGCATGCAAGTGAATGGGCATGTGTGTGTGTTAGTACATATGTGTGTGTGTGTTTCCATGAACAAGCAAATGATTAAAGCAATAACTATTTCCTTTTCCTAGATTCAGCAAATACTTCCAGCTCAGCCCTTCCTCTCAGGAGCTGGAACCAGGAACCATGTACCTGAAAGTGGGTTGCCTATCATGCAATGGCAGTAATCTCATAAAATATGACTTAAACACTATGTGTAGGGGTGAGTGTGTGTGTATGTGTGTGTGTGTGTGTGTGTGTGTGTGTGCTTAAGGAGGCAGTGTCCAGAGGAGTGGAAAATGAGGTTCAATAAATTTAGGGGTTCAGCAATTAAAAAAACATGGAACTCAGAACCCCTTGTACTCTGCTCTTCATGACACCTGAACCTCAGTGTACCCTGATCATGCTCACTCCAAACCTGGTCCCAAGCGACCACAGCAGCTCGCTTGCAGAAAGTTTATATTGCACAAATCCAAAATGTAATCAGCTTTGCTTCTGGTTCTGAAGTAGGAGGATCATATTCTGTTACTGCCCAGAGAGTCCAAGCGTTCATACTGATTCAGAGACAGCTCTGTCCTAGAACACAGACACAGACAAATCCCATGACTTCCCGGCTTGACTCCTAGCTGTGACAATTTCAATAGACTCATACTTTCTTTTATAACTTCTTAAACGGCTATTCACATAGTACACAAAAAGCAAAGACCATAAGGGATAACTTTATGTTGTGGGTGTAACACACCTGATTT
>NW_023194118.1:0-280 GCF_002007445.2 Ailuropoda melanoleuca
CTGCAAGTTTAGGACTGTTGTACTTTCCATTTGGTTGGCACCTTTGATCATTCTGGAATGTCTCTCATCTGCACTACTGTTTCTGATCTGATATTAGTCCTTCTTTATTTTTCTACTTTTTAAAATTATTATATTATGTTAGTCACCATACAGTACATCCCTAGTTTTCGATGTAAAGTTCCATGATTCATTACTTGCGTATAACACTGAGTGCACCATGCAATACGTGCCCTCCTTAATACCCATCACCAGACTATCCTATTCCCCCACCCCCCCCCCC
>NW_023194118.1:398-636 GCF_002007445.2 Ailuropoda melanoleuca
CTTCTTATGTTCCATAAATGAGTGAAACCATATGATAATTGTCTTTCTCTGCTTGACTTATTTCGCTTAGCATTATCTCCTTCAGTCCCGTCCATGTTGTAGCAAAAGTTGAGAAATCGTTCTTTTTAATGGCTGAGTAACATTGAATTGTATATATGGACATCTTCTTTTTTTAAATTTTATTTTATTTTATTATATTATGTTAATCACCATACAGTACATCCCCAGATTCCGATGT
>NW_023194119.1:0-1296 GCF_002007445.2 Ailuropoda melanoleuca
GACAGCCAGGAGCTGGGGACCCAGGGGCCCAGGTTCCCACAGGGGTTCCCTGGGGCATCCGTGTGGGAGGTACCCTGTCCTCTGTCTACTCTGCCCGCCTGTGTGTCCCCAGGGCCATTTCCTCCATCCTGGGCACCTGGCTGGGCCACTACCCTGACGATTTCTTCCAGCCCCCAGAATTTCCCTGCCTGAAGACACTACTGTCATACGTAGGGCTCAACATGCCTGGCTCAGACCTGGAGCAATGTGCCTGGCTCCTCCTCACTCGGCTGCATCACCTCGAGCCCTCTGAGCCAGAGGCTGCAGTGAGGAGGACTAGGGGTAACTGATGGAGGCCACTGGAGGGGACAGAGTGGGCCACATAGAGCAAGCTTCCACAGACTGCCGTGTGGCTGGGAGCAAGGAGTGGTCTCAGATCACTGTCCCCATGGGCTTCATTTTGGGGAGACCACCCAGGGACGGGCTTTTAGACTCAGACAATATTGAGTGGTAGGCAAAGTTGCCTTCATTTAAGGGACAAGAAAAGACAATCACGATGACCTTTCTTTCTCTTCCTGGAGCAACAGCAGCAGCCCCAGAGCGAGATCCGGAACCGCGCCGAAAGCTAGTCCCAGCTCCCACAGTGGTGCCTGCTGCAGCTTCAGAGCCTGAGCTGGAAAATCCCATCACTGCTGCTGGAGCTCAGCAACTGAAAAGAGCAGGGATGTCACGTGCCCTGTCGGGCCCAGTGCAGCTGGTGGTCAGAGTTCTGATCCACCATGAGGACATGCAAGAGTCACTTGCGTCTTTGGAAAGACAGGAGCCTCAGCAGGCCCTTGCACCAGCTTGAGAGGTCTCTGAAGGGCCCCTTATGTCACCTGCCCTCTCGGAGCCAACCCAGGACATACTCACAGCTCTGACTCCCTGTCAGGAGCTCCAAGAGCCACCTCTGCCCTTGGCAGCGCTGGAGCCCGAGCAGGCTCCAGCACCAGCTATGGAGGTCCCTGAAGAGCCCCTTAAGCCACGTCCCATGTCAGAGACAGTGGAGGATATACTCACGGATCTGACCCACTGTCAGGTGCGAGAAGTGTCATCTGCGCCTTTCACAGTGCAGGAGNTTGCGCCTTTCACAGTGCAGGAGCCTGAGCAGGCTCCGGCACCAGCCATGGAGGGCCCTGAAAAGCCCTTGATGACACCTGCCATTTCAGAGCCACGGCAGGATATACTCACAGCTCTGACTCTCTGTGAGGAGCTTGAAGACCCATCTTCACTTCTGGAAAGCCAGGAGCCTGAGCAGGATCCAGCAACAGCTAGAGA
>NW_023194120.1:0-1113 GCF_002007445.2 Ailuropoda melanoleuca
GTGCCTGGCTCCTCCTCACTCGGCTGCATCACCTCGAGCCCTCTGAGCCAGAGGCTGCAGTGAGGAGGACTGGGGGTAACTGATGGAGGCCACTGGAGGGGACAGAGTGGGCCACATAAAGCAAGCCTCCACAGACTGCCGTGTGGCTGGGAGCAAGGAGTGGTCTCAGATCACTGTCCCCATGGGCTTCATTTTGGGGAGACCACCCAGGGACGGGCTTTTAGACTCAGACAATATTGAGTGGTAGGCAAAGTTGCCTTCATTTAAGGGACAAGAAAAGACAATCACGATGACCTTTCTTTCTCTTCCTGGAGCAACAGCAGCAGCCCCAGAGCGAGATCCGGAACCGCGCCGAAAGCTAGTCCCAGCTCCCACAGTGGTGCCTGCTGCAGCTTCAGAGCCTGAGCTGGAAAATCCCATCACTGCTGCTGGAGCTCAGCAACTCAAAAGAGCAGGGATGTCACGTGCCCTGTCGGGCCCAGTGCAGCTGGTGGTCAGAGTTCTGATCCACCATGAGGACATGCAAGAGTCACTTGCGTCTTTGGAAAGACAGGAGCCTCAGCAGGCCCCGGCACCAGCTTGAGAGGTCTCTGAAGGGCCCCTTATGTCACCTGCCCTCTCAGAGCCAACCCAGGACATACTCACAGCTCTGACTCCCTGTCAGGAGCTCCAAGAGCCACCTCTGCCCTTGGCAGCGCTGGAGCCCGAGCAGGCTCCAGCACCAGCTATGGAGGTCCCTGAAGAGCCCCTTAAGCCACGTCCCATGTCAGAGACAGTGGAGGATATACTCACGGATCTGACCCACTGTCAGGTGCGAGAAGTGTCATCTGCGCCTTTCACAGTGCAGGAGCCTGAGCAGGCTCCGGCACCAGCCATGGAGGGCCCTGAAAAGCCGTTGATGACACCTGCCATTNCTGCACCTTTCACAGTGCAGGAGCCTGAGCAGGCTCCGGCACCAGCCATGGAGGGCCCTGAAAAGCCGTTGATGACACCTGCCATTTCAGAGCCACGGCAGGATATACTCACAGCTCTGACTCTCTGAGAGGAGCTTGAAGACCCATCTTCACTTCTGGAAAGCCAGGAGCCTGAGCAGGATCCAGCAACAGCTAGAGA
>NW_023194121.1:0-271 GCF_002007445.2 Ailuropoda melanoleuca
GTCTTGCCAGCGGTCTGCCAATTTTATTGATTCTCTCAAAGAACCAGCTTCTAGTTCTGTTGATCTGCTCTGCTGTACTCCTAGTTTCTAATTCATTGATTTCTGCTCTAATCTTGATCAACTCCTTCCTTGTGCGTGGATTAGGCCTGTCCCTCTGTTGCTGTTCCAGCTTCTTGAGGTGAGAATATAAAAACTGCATTTTAGATTTTTCTATTCTTTTGAGTGAGGCTTGGATGGCTATGTATTTCCCCCTTAGGACTGCCTTTGCGGT
>NW_023194121.1:343-567 GCF_002007445.2 Ailuropoda melanoleuca
TGTTTAAATTGATTTTTGATTTCCTGGTTTATTGAGTCATTCCTGAGCAGGATGGTTCTTAGTCTCCAAGTGTTTGAGTTTCTTCCAGGTTTTTTCTTGGGGTTGAGTTCTAATGTCAGAGCATTGTGGTCTGAGAATATGCAGGGAATAATATCAGTGTTTTGGTATCAGTTGAGACCTGTTTTGTGACCCAGAACATGGTCTATTCTTGAGAATGTTCCATG
>NW_023194122.1:0-716 GCF_002007445.2 Ailuropoda melanoleuca
GGATCATTAGATCATATGGTAGTTTTATTTTTTCTTAAGTTTTTATCTAAATTCCAGTTAGTTGACATACAGTGCAATATTAGTTTCAGGTGCACAATATAGTGATTCCACTCTTCCATACAATCCCCAGTGCTTGACACAACGAATGCATTCATTAATCCCCATCATCGATTTCACCCATCCTCCCACCCCTCTGGTAACCATCCATTTGTTCTCTATAGTTAAGAGTCTGTTTCTTGGTTTGCCTTTCTCTCTCTCTCTTTTTCTCTTTGCTCGTTTGTTTTGTTTCTTAAATTCCACATACCACATATGAGTGAAATCATATGGTACTTGTCTTTCTCTGTCTGACTTATTTCACTTAGCATAATACTCTCTACCNTCTCTACCACAATCAATGTTGTTGCAAATGGCAAGATTTCATTCTTTTTTATGGCTGAGAATATTCCAGTGTGTGTGTGTGTGTGTGTGTGTTGTGTGTGTGTGTGTTGTGTGTGTGTGTAGCTGTTCTATTTCTGCCTTATTTGAGGAACCTCCATACTGTTTTCTATAGTGGCTGTACCAATTTATGTTTCCACCAAGAGTGTACCAAGGTTTTCTTGTATTCACATCTTCACCAACACTTGTTATCCCTTGTCGGTGGTTAGGCAATATCTTATTTTGATTTTCAGTTTCATTTTCTTGATGATTAGTGATGTTGAGCAGCTTTTCATATGCCT
>NW_023194123.1:0-651 GCF_002007445.2 Ailuropoda melanoleuca
CTTGGTGCACAATTTCCACAATCCTTAAAAGCTTCATCAGTGTGGAACAATGTCACGAATCACAAACCAGTCTAGTGATACTAATACTCATTGAAGGCCAGCATTGCTAGGAAGGTCTGCTCCATGTTGTGCAGGAGTATGGGTTTTGACAAATGCATAAAGTCATGTATCCACCATGTACAGAGTAACTTCACTGCCTTGAAAATCCTGTGTTTAACCTATTAATGCCTTTGCACTTTCTCTAGAAATCTTAACAACCATTGACCTTTTGTCATCTCTATAGCTTTCCTTTCTCCAGAATGTCATCTAGTTGGAACTGTAAAGCATGTTGCTTTTCCAGACTGACTTCTTTCACTTTTATCTATACAGTTCACATTCGACAATGTCTTTTTGTGACTTGATAGCTCAATTATTTTTTTTAATCTCCTTTTTATTATTGTTTGAGAGAGAGAGTGAAAGTGTGTGGGGAGGGGCAGAGGAAGAGGGAGAGAAAATCTNAATCTTCAACAGCCTCCATGCTCAGCAGGGAACCCGTCTGATGTGGGGCTGGATATCATGCCCCTGAGATCATGACCTGAGACAAAATCAAGAGTTGGATGCTTAACTGAGTGAGCCAGCTATGTGCTCCGGTAGCTCAGCTATGTTTATTAC
>NW_023194124.1:0-754 GCF_002007445.2 Ailuropoda melanoleuca
CAGATTAGGTTTGCTACAACCACTGCCCCTTTTTCATTTTTATTAACATCCCTCACTTCTTCTCGAAATGCTCTCTACGGTGTTGTCTGACATCTTCCATAATAAATGGTGAACATCATGAGGGCAGGGGACGTTTCTAATCTGCTCATCATTATATCTACAGAATCCATCAGGGTCTAGCACCTAAGAGGGACTCGATACATATTTCCCGAGAACAGAAAGGTGCTGCTTTGAAGTTTGCATTAGAATCTCTATCAACAAAGGTACCGCAGAAGACACTCTAGGCATTGCTGCTTTGGGCCAGTGGAGTCAGGGATGCCTTTCAGGCCAAGGCAGGACAAGATTACAGCAACCAGGGCATTCGTGAGAGGAGTGGCAGGGTGATTGTGGTGGTTTTTTAAAGAATTTTGATGGCCCCATGGGAAGGGAGGGAGGTGAGGAATGTTCCCACAGGGAGGATACCATAGCCCCAGGGCAGTCGAGCTCTGGAGGGATGCTACCCTGAGTGGCTTAACAGAAAAGAAAATCCACATGGTGAGGGACAGGCATCTCCATGGGCTGAGCA
This sequence comes from Ailuropoda melanoleuca, assembly GCF_002007445.2. Taxonomy (NCBI): domain Eukaryota; kingdom Metazoa; phylum Chordata; class Mammalia; order Carnivora; family Ursidae; genus Ailuropoda; species Ailuropoda melanoleuca. The sequence continues at coordinate 566 of NW_023194124.1, forward strand.
TCAAAAAAGGAGGCAAGTGTGTGTGTGTGTGTGTGTGTGTGTGTGCATNGTGTGCATGTGTGTATGTGTATGTGTTCGTGTGTGTGTGTGTGTGTGTTGGGGGAGGGCAGAGTGTGCTGCAAAGATGGGACATCAGAGACCTAGTAGGGCCTTCATGAGTTAAACACATGTTAATGGAATGAACAAGTG
>NW_023194125.1:0-1570 GCF_002007445.2 Ailuropoda melanoleuca
ACATGCAGCTGCTGCTTCAACCACGCCGAAGGTTTACAGTTCAGAGTCCTACATGTCGTCATTGCCCCAGAAGGGAAGGACAGTCCGTGGTGGTTGCGTTTGCCAATGGTTTTCAACATAATACACAACATAAAGTTATTGCCAAGGACTTTGCACTGCAAATTATACTATTTACACTTGCGTATTCAGGAAAAAACAGTAAATAGATAGATATTTTAAATTGATATCTAAAAACTACCTTGGCCATCACTGGACCAGAGTGAGAGTAAGCTATAGCCAGGAGTCCAATGTCATGTGTGTAACTGTGCAGTGGGGAAAGGTTTTCTACCCACAACTACACTCGGCCTTCTCCGTGCCTCCTGAACTCCCCACCCTGGGGCTGAGGCTGAGCAGGGCCACCTTACTCCTTTATGAGGGAAGCCCCTCCTTGAACAGCCCTGGGCTTCAGTTCTCAACTAGCTGCCTCCTCCCCAGACCATGCTGCCCTGCCCACTCTGCTCGGAGTGGGTAACGAGTCCTGCAGGCCCCTCTCTGTGAGTGCTCCACGGCTCGCAGACCAGGGTGTGGGGGCTGTGCAGCGAACGGGCTGAGCTGGGCCCGTCAGCCCCACTGCTCTTAGAAGTGCCCTCACCCTAATTAGGGCTACCTCAGGAGACTGTCTTCTTCTGTCCTCCTGAAGGTGGAGCTGGGCCCCTACCGGCCACTTAGGCCAGCAGACCGCTCCCTGGAGAAAGGCCTGAGCTCAGAAACACTCTGGGTAAGCAAGGTAAGCACTGCTGAGGGCTGATACAGATGAAAGCTGCCCAGTGAAGGTGCTCGCTCATGCCTCACTAGCAGCTCCCCAGAAGACGAGAGACAAAGGCAGAGGACGCCCACCTCAAGCAAGCATTCCCTTTGCTTCCGTAAGACACTGGGAAGGAAGTGCATCTGAGGGTGGGAGACAGCACACAAGGCGGCCAGAGGCGCCTGGGATTACTGGGAGGTGCTCAAAATAAGGCCCCTGAGTCAGGGGCCTTGAGGTTGCCCGTAATTCATCTCCTCAGCTGAGCTAGACACAAGCCTTTCCTCTCCAAGAAAGGGAGCAAGAAGTGGCAGGCCCCACTGCTGAGAAACCACTGCAGTAAGTGAGCAAGGGGACAGGCAGCTCTAGGTGTTCCCTCCACGAAGGAGGGGTGCAGTGCGAACCCCACCCGACCGCCCAGGGCTGGTCTGAGCATGAGATGCTGTCCTGGTCAGGGAAAGGGAGGCACCTAATGGCCGCACCTCTGACACAACGGGAGAGAAGAGNTCAGGGGCCTTGAGGTTGCCCGTAATTCATCTCCTCAGCTGAGCTAGACACAAGCCTTTCCTCTCCAAGAAAGGGAGCAAGAAGTGGCAGGCCCCACTGCTGAGAAACCACTGCAGTAAGTGAGCAAGGGGACAGGCAGCTCTAGGTGTTCCCTCCACGAAGGAGGGGTGCAGTGCGAACCCCACCCGACCGCCCAGGGCTGGTCTGAGCATGAGATGCTGTCCTGGTCAGGGAAAGGGAGGCACCTAATGGCCGCACCTCTGACACAACGGGAGAGAAGAG
>NW_023194126.1:0-12612 GCF_002007445.2 Ailuropoda melanoleuca
CCCTATCCAGCTCAACTCAGGGGACCGGCTGAAAAAGGGGTCCCCTACTCCTCCGCCATCTTTAATCTCTCTATCGGACAGGTTTATTTCTATTCAAGAAAAATGTCAAGTGGCTGGTTGGACACACAAATCTGGAGTTCAGGGGCAAGGCCTGGGCCAGACATGGATATAGGGTTATAGATAGACAGATGACAGAGTTTTCATCATTCCCTGGCTCCTCTTGATCCTCTCCCCTCCCATATTCCCTCCATTTCTCCCCCCAACACCCATTCCTATTTCTTCCCATTTTTGTCCTAGCAGTTCAGCTTGCTGACCCCAATCTTCTTTTCCAGACTAACAAAACAAACCACCCAATCTCCTTGGCACACCCAAGACCAGCCTGTAACAGCACGTGCCTTCTTTAGAAGGCACGTTTGGTTGCAAATACTGCTATGTGCATGGGTTTTCCCAGCTCACATGCTGCAAGGGTGAAGCACAGATTTTCTCCCTGGGGGACACCTAAGAGAAATCGAAAAGAACCCTGAGCCTATGTGTGTTGCACCAGCAGCCTGCTCCTCTGATTTATATCCCTGCCTGGTTTTTAGGACACTTCAAGAAAGAAGGAATGATTCTGTATTTCTTGGTGTCTCCAGGGACCGGGTAGTAACCGAGGCAGGGAAATCCAACTGCAAAGTCTTGCACCTGCAGTTCAATGATTGCCTGAAGGTGACTCATGTTCCTTTAGTTCATAATTCACTGTCCAGACATAGAATCACCCACGATTTTCTTCAGAACACGATTGAAGCCTGCTCTTTCCTGTGCTCAGTTGCTCCCATGGTTCTATTTCCCCATTGAAGGGCAGGTTTGTCAAATCTACCAGCCTCTGGAACAATGCATTTTATTGTTTTCCTCAAGCCATTTAATGCAATGAAAGTCTCTACCTGGGATGATCCCCTTGTTTGAGTACGTATATCGTATTGTGCTAAAATACGCATAACATAAAATCTAATGTTTCAACGTTTTTTAAGGATACCATTCAGTGGCATTAAGTACATTCACAGTGTTGTGAAACCAGCACCACTGTACGTTTCAGGAGCTCTGTCAACATCCCGAACAGACACTCTGCACCCATTAAGCAAAAATTCCCCATTTCTTCTTCCTCCAAAACCACTGGCAAACTCTAGTCTACTTTTTTGCATCTAAATTTCATCCCTTCTAGGTACTTCCTGTAAGTGGAATCATATATTGGTCCTTTTCTATCTGGCTTATTTCACTTAGAACTAATACTTTTTAGGTTCATCAATATTATTAAACATATCAGGACATCATTGCTTCTTAAGATTGAACAGTATTCGATTGTATATATTGACCTCAGCATTTTGTTTATCCATTCATCTATGGATAGAAATGAATTTTTTCTGTTACCTTTCAGTTATCATGAATAATGGTGTTATGAATATTGATGTACAAGTATCTGAGTGCCTACTTTTAATTCGGGGGGTTTTAACCTAAGAGTGGAATTGTTAGATCATATATATAAATCATATATTTAATTTTAGAGAAAACACTGTAGTTTCGACAGTGACTGCATCGTTTTGTATTCTTACTGATAATGTACAAAATTTCAATTTCTCCACAACATACTCAACGTTTCTTGTCTTTTTTTAAAAAAGATTTTATCTATTTATTTGACAGAGAGATAGAGAGCACAAGTAAGCAGAGCAGCAGGCAGAGGGAGAGGGAGAAGCAGGCTCTCCACTGAGCAGGGAGCATGACCCGGGGCTCAATCTCAGGACCCTGGTATCCCAGGACCTGATCTGAAGGCAGATGCTTAACTGACTAAGCCACCCAGGCGCCCCTCTCATTTATTTTCTGATATTTTTATTTCATTGTATCGTATTTTGTTTTGTTTTGCTTTGTTTTGTTTTTGATCAAAGCCATTCTAAGGGATGAAGGGGTATCTCATTGTGGTTTTGATTTTCATTTTTCTAATGACTAGAGACATTCAGCATCTTTTCAGGTGCTTTCTCACCATTTGAATGAGAAGATCTCTAGTAAATAGTCTGTTCTAGTCCTTCATCCATTTTTTAATTGGGCTCTTTGTTATTTTGTTGTTGAATTGTAGGAGTTCTTTATGTATGCTGGTTATTAATCCTGTATGAGACATATGCTTTGCAAAGATTTTCTTCCATTCCGTGAGTTGTCCTACCACTTTTGTCCTTGCTACAAAAAATTTTAATTTTGATGAAGTCAGAACTGTATATATATAGTTATGTGTGCTTTTGTGGTCACATCCAAGAAATCATTGCCAAATCAAACATCATGAGATTTGCCTACAGTTTTTTTTTTTCTCAGAATTTTGTAGTTTTAGCTCTTACATTTAGGTCCCTTCATCCAATTTGAGCTCATTTGTCTATAAAGAGGAAAGTGAGGGCTCAACTTCTTTCTTTGCATGTAGATTTCCAGTTCTCCCAGCATCTGATGACTGTTCTTTCCCCCATGGTGTTGGCACTCTTGTTGAAAATCATTTGACCATATATGGAGGTTTTATTGGTAAGCTCTCTATTCTATTCCATTGCTCTATATTTCTGTTCTCTTGTGAGTACTATAGTACATACTCTCGTATTTTGTAGGGGGTTTTTAAATAAAGAAATGTGAGTTCTCCAACTGTGTCTGTTTTCAGGATTGTTTATTGATCTGGGGTCCCTTGAGATTGCATATGAACGTGAAATGGGCTTTTCTATTTCTACAAAAAAAATTCCACAGGGATTTTGACAACAATTGTATTGAATCTATAGAATCGCCTTAGGTAGTATTGACCTCTTAACAATATGAAGTCTTCCAATCCACCAATGGGGGATGTTTCCCATTGATTTATGACTTCTTCATTTCTTTCAGCAATGTTTCACACTTTTGTGGTTACAAGTCTTCCATCCCCATTCAAAAATTTACACCTAAGTATTATATAACTTCTGGTGTTAGTGTAAGTGGAATTGCTTGCTAATTTCCTTTCTGGATTGTCATCACTAGGGTATAGAATGCACCTGATTTTTGATTGTTGAATTCGTATAATACGAATTAGCTGAATTCATTATTAACACTAACAGTTTATTTTTACATGTGACATCTATAGGATTGCTACCCATGTAATCATGTCATGTCAAAAGAGAGATAGTTTTACTTATTCCTTTGCACCTCGAGTGGTATTTATTTATTTTTCTTGCCTAATTGCATTTCTTGAATTTCTGATATTGTGTCGATAGAAGTGGTGAATGTGGACATCTCTGCCTTGTTCTTAATCGTAGAGGAAAAACTTCGATCTTAGAGGGAAAACTTTCAGACTTTCACCATCAAGGATGATGTCAGTTATAGGATTTTCACATATGACTTTACCATTTTGTGTAAGTTTCCATCTATTCCAGTTCATGGATTGTTTTTATCATGAAAAATGTTGACTTTAGACCAGTGATTTTCTGCTTCAAATGAGATAATTCTGTATTATTCTTTTCTTCATTCTGTAAGTGTGGCCTATTACACTGTCTGATTTTCATTTGTTGAAACATCCTTGCATCCCAGGAAGAAATCCCACTTGGTCATTATGTATAATTCTTTGAATGTACGATGGACTTTAGTTTGCTGATGTTTTGTTGAGCATTGTTGGATCAATATTCAGACAAGATTCTGGTGTGCTGTTTCCTTGTAAAATCTTTTTTGGCTTTGTAAAGGATTATGCTGCCCTGAGAGTGAGTCTCAGAATAACTCAAAACAACTTAGGAGTCTTCATTCCTCTTTAATTTTACTTTGAAGAGGATCGGTGTTAGGGGGTTTTTTTGTTTGTTTTTTTGTTTCTTTGTCTTGTTCTTGTTTTTAATGTTTGAAAGAATTCACCCATGAAGCTATGTGGTCCTGGACATTGTGTTGTTGGGAAATTTTTGATTATGGGTTCAGTCATGTAGTACTGATAGTCTATTCAGATTTTCTGGTCTTCATGATGCAGTCTTGGTAAGTTGTGTGTGTCTAGAAATTTGTCCACTTAACCTAGATTATCCAATTTATTGGTGTACAACTGTTCAATGTACTTTTTTACAATGCTCTTTATTTCCATAAAATGCTTAGTACTATCTTCCCTTATTTCTGATTTTAGTTAATGAAGTCTCTCTCTCTCTCTCTCTCTCTCTCTCTCTCTCTCTCTATTAGTCAATCTAGCTAAAGCTTTGTCAACTATGTTGGTCTTTCTGAAGTACTATTTCTGGTTATGTTGATTTTCTTTCTTGCTTTTCTATTCTCATTTTATAGATTTCTATGCCACTGCTTTTTACTTCCTCATTCTGCTAGCTTTGAGTTTGGGGTTTATTTTTTTCCTTCTTTTTCTAATTTCTTAAGGTGTATAGTTGTTACTAGATTTGTGATCTTTCCTTTCTTTAAATGTAGGCATTATAGGGGCACCTGGTTGGCGCAGTGGTTAAGCATCTGCCTTCGGCTCAGGGCGTGATCCCGGCATTATGGGATCGAGCCCCACATCAGGCTCTTCCACTATGAGCCTGCTTCTTCCTCTCCCACTCCCCCTGCTTGTGTTCCCTCTCTCGCTGGCTGTCTCTATCTCTGTCAAATAAATAAAATCTTTAAAAAAAATTAAAAAAAATAAAAATAAAAAAATAAATGTAGGCATTACAGCTATAAATTTCCCTCTCTCACTGCTTTCACTGCACATGGCAGGTTTGGGAATGTTGTGTTTTCATTTACATTCATCTCAAGGTGTTCTCTCATTTCCCTGTGATTCCTTCTTTGCCCTTCTGATTTTTTAAGAGTGTGTTGTTTCACTTCAACACATTTGAGAATGTTCTATTTCTCTTTTGTTGATTTCTACTTTGGTTTCACAATCTGTTTCACCAGTTCACTGCTTGAATAATTCTTCTTCCAGATTCCAGTAAGTTGCCTGCTCGCACAACCTGCATGACGATGGCCCACACAAAGGTTGTTTGATGGTCACTGGTTTCTGTAACAGTCCAGGGAGACATGTGGTCGACAGAACAATGCCCCCCACCCCCAAAAAGAGGTCCATATCCTAATACCCAGAACATGTGGATAGTTCTGGAGCAAAAGAGATTTTGCAGAAGTGATTAACTTCAGACTCTTGATATGAGAAGATTATACCAGATTATCAGAGTGGCCCCAATATATTTACAAGAGTCCTTATAAGAAGGAGTTGGGAAAGTCAAATTTACAGAAGGACAAGAGACAACAGAGGTGAGAATTTGAAGGGATTGGAATATAAGAACCATGAGTAAAGGAATGTGGGAAGCTTCTAGAATTTGGAAAAGCAAGGAACAGAACTCCAGAAGAAATTCAGATTGTTAATTTTGGCCATTCTAACTGGTGTGAGGTGGTATCTCATTGTGGTTTTGATTTGCGCTTCCCTGATGGCAAGTGATGTGGAGCATTTTCTCATGTGTCCGTTAGCCATTTGTATGTCTTCTTTGGAGAAGTGTCTGTTCATGTCTTCTGACCATTTCTTGACTAGATTATTTGTTTTTTGGGTGTTGAGTTTGAGAAGTTCCGTTTAGATCTTGGATACCAGCCCTTTATCTGTTATGTCCTTTGCAAATATCTCCTCCCATTCCGTAGGTTTCCTTTTAGCTTTGTTGAATGTTTCCTTTGCTGTGCAGAAGCTTTTTATCTTGATGAAGTCCCAGGAGTTCATTTTTCCTCTTGTTTCCCTAGCACTGAGAGACATGTCTTGGAAGAAGTTGCTGTGGCCAAGATCAAGAGCTTACTGCCTATGTTCTCCTCTAGGATTTTGATGGACTCCTATCTCCCATTTAGGTTTCATCCATTTTGCGTTTATCTTTTAGTATAGTGTAAGAAAATGATCCAATTTCATTCTTCTACATGTGGCTGTCCAATTTTGCCAGCACAATTTATTGAAGAGACTGTCTTGTTTCCATTGGATATTCTTCCTTGCCTTGTTGAAGATTAGTTGACCATAGAGTTGAGGTCCATTTCTGGGGTCTCTATTCTGTTCCATGGATCCAAGTGTCTGTTTATGTGCCACTACCATGCTGTCTTGATGATCACAGCTTGAAGTCAGGAATATAGCTTGAAGTCAGGAATGGTGATGCCCCCAGCTTTGGTGATCTTTTTCAACATTCCCCTGGCAATTCGGGATCTTCTCTGGTTCCATACACATTTTAGGATTGTTTGTTCCATCTTTGTGAAAAATGCTGATGGTATTTGAGAAGGTATTGCATTGAATGTGTAGATTGCTCGGGGCAGCATAGACATTTTAACAGCTTACACAGTTAGAATGGCCAAAATTAACAAGACAGAGAACAACAAACGTTGTTGAGGATGTGGAGAAAGGAGAACCCTCTTACACCGTTGGTGGGAATGGAAGCTGGTACAGCCACTCTGAAAAACAGTATGGAGGTTCCTCCAGACATTAAAAATAGAGCTAACCTATGACCCAGAAATTGCACTACTAGGTATTTATGCCAAAGATACAGAGGTAGTGAAAAGAAGGGACACATGCATCCCAATGTTCAGAGCAGCAATGTCCACAATAACCAAATTGTGGAAGGAGCTATGATGTCCTTCAATAGACAAATGGATAAAGAAGATGTGGTCCATTTATACAATGGAATATTGCTCAGCCATTGGAAAAGTTAAATACCCACTATTTGCATTGACATGGGTGGCACTGGAGGAGACAATGCTAAGTGAAATAAGTCAAGCATAGAAAGTCAATTATCATATGATTTCACTCAAATGTGGAAAATAAGGAATAGCGCAGAGGACCAAAGGGGAAGGGAGGGAAAACTGAATGGGAAGAAATCAGACAGGGAGACAAATCATGAGAGACTCTGGACTCCGGGAAATAACTGAGGGTTACAGAAGGGAAAGGGTGGGGGGATGGGGAAACCAGGTGATGGGTATTAAGGAGGGCACGTGTGGTGATGAGCCCTGGGTGTTATACACAACTAATATGTCACTGAACACTAATCAAAAACTAATGATATACTATATGTTGTCTAATGAACATAACGAAAAAAACTAATGATGTACTATATATGGGCTAACTGAACATAATAATAATTAAAATATTAAGGAAAGAGTTCTCTAAGGAACTGAAAAAGAATTTAAAATTTTTTTTGAAAAATAAATAAAAATTTAAACTTAAAAAAAAAAAAGAAATGCAGCTTGGCAGACCCTTGGTTTTAGCCCAACAACACAAATTTTGGATTCCTGATCCCAGGAATATAAGATAGTACACTTATGCAGATTTCAGGCACTACATTTTTAATAATATGTTACGGCAGCATTTGGAGACTAATATAGTATGATTGAAGTATGGAGGAAAATCCCAGGGATTTGAACACTACTTTACTTATTTAAACTACCTGTTCATTGTGGAAGCTCTGTCATCACCGTCGCTCAAGTGTCCAGACTGATCAGCACACCCCAGCACGTACACGTGCATGTGGAGGAGGGAAGTGGATCAACAGAGGATCTGGAAGTTAAATGCACAGCCCAGAAAACACATCCCTCCCTTCAGCTCACACACAGTGGTCTGAATAAGTCTCAGGGTCCCACTGAATGCAAGGGTCCAGAGAGTGCAACACGCCATGAGGCCAGAAAGTGGACAACCAGAAACACTTGGTGAAACACGACACTTCAGAGAGGCTGAGGCACTCAGACCTGCTGAGTGACACATCACGGAGTCTCTCCGTGTCTCAGTTTCCTCATTTGTGACGGGGTCTCAGGTTACAGGCTCGTGGGGAGGGCTGCATGGCGCATCCATGCGGTGTGCTGAGCTCCAGGCCGCTCACGGTGCACACTCCGTCAATGAGCTGTTGTGGATAAACACTTGAGGGAACGTACAGGATCCCCCAGGAGCAATAAATGCCGGCTCTGTTTCCCTCCAGGTGCGGCAGGCGAGCCAGAGCTGCAGGTGATCCAGCCTGACAAGTCCGTGTCTGTCGCAGCCGGACAGACAGCCACTCTGCAGACAGCCACTCTGCGCTGCACCGTGACCTCCCTGTACCCCATTGGGCCGGTTGAGTGGTTCCGGGGGACAGGGCCAGCCCGGGAGTCAGTCTACAATTTCAAAGGAGGCCACTACCCCCGAGTAACAAATGTTTCAGATGTCACGAAGAGAAATGCCACGGACTTTTCCATCCGCATAGCAGACACGGGAGCCTACTACTGTGTGAAGTTCCAGAGAGGCAGCCCTGATGTGGAGTTTAAGTCTGGACCCGGCACGCAGGTCACCGTGAGCGGTGAGTATGGCCTGGGCCTCCTTTATCCCATTGGTGACAACAAGTCAGTAAGAATGCCCTCCATTATCTGAGGAACAGTGAAGAATCAGGTGTTGTGGTGGGTGCCCCTGACTTGAGCCCCTTCCACAGATCAGGGAAGTTGAGGCTCGGAGAGGTCATGCTATTTGCTCAGGGTCACACGGCTGTAAAACTGTGGGAAACTCCAGAACCCCAGTCTGTGGGCTCCACGGCTCTCGCCTTTTCCACTCCTGACCAGCCCTCTGGTTCCGGGGAATGAGGGACTGAAAGTCTTAATGACTTGCCCAATCACAAAGTCCTACCTCACCCCTGCCTCCAGAGAGCACTCCCTTCTATGTGGCCAGTCGTCTCTTGGCTCAGCACTTACTGAGCACCTGCTGTGTGCAGGCTCTGCTCTGGGTGTGGGGGAAGCAGCAGGGAACAAAACAGGCAGGGTTCCTCTCTCATGAGGCTGACATTCCCTTCCCTTACAGTGTGGACAAAGGCACCCAGGGCAGGAAGGGGGGACAATGTCTTTCTTTCTATCAGCTTCAGAAAAATCAGTGAGAAGAGGCCCAGGCTCACTGTATACTCTGACCACATGGGCAGAGAAGATGCCAGAGGTTAGGCATTTGTTGTGATCCGTCCAGAAATGCTTTATGCGATTCGGGCCTGACTCCTGTAATAGCGACTGAGTCTCCCCACAGCGCCTGGACATAAGCCTGAAGGAGGCTTTATCCTGACTGTGCAGACATTACAGAAGTTCCCGTGGTGCTTCCCTTGCCTGGAGCCACAGCTGGTACGTGGCCCCAGCACCAGGCAGACCTGTGCCTCCTAGGAGAGCGCGCCTTCCTCTGCCCCAAGCTGCCCGCACTGTGATGCCCTGAATGACAGTGGATGAAGTCGAGGGGCCATCTCAGCCCCTTTTAAAGATGGGGACACTGAGGCTGAGCAGATCTGGCCTGACCAGGGACGGGAGCCACACCCTGGCTCACAGGTGCTCTCTGCACACTCACTGTGCTGGTCAAAGCAGAGAAACTTCGAATCCTCTCCTTGAAAATCTTGTATTGTTCCATTTTTCAGCAATAAGCATTAAAACACTCATCAGGTGAGCTTTGCACCCCCAGATCAGACAGGTCCCAAAACAACTCATGAAGAGTTGAGCCTGTTCCTAGAGGACACGGTTCCTCACATCTAAGAGCATCAGGAGGCTTTCCCTTCTGTGCGATGTTCTCCTTCACGGAGCAGCCTGGGGCGGCAGCCTGGAGCAAAGGGGCCCGCGCAACCCCAGCAACACCAGACACCCCATTCCTGGCTCTGCAGACTAAGGGTGACTGGCAGACACATCCTGGAGGGTGTCTGAGGTCCCCTGGGCAAGAGTTATATTCTAGACTCAGCTATAGGGACCCCACGTCCTCCCTCTGTTGCTACAGGGTCAGCAGGTCTGGGCACCCAGAGGGACCCTACCCATGAGTGCTTGCAGTGGAGAATCTCAAAGGGTGAGAGGAGGGTGGAGGTCACGTCGGGCTGGAGAAAGTGGGACCCTTGCTCTGTTGTGGATGAAACAGCTGGAGGCCATGGGAAGTCCGTCTGGGATGCAATGAGGGCTGAGGAGCAGCCCCTTTGTGCCTGGATCCAAGTAGGTCCGCTCCTTGGCGAGGTATAGACAGAGACTACCCAGGGGGAGTTCCCTCACAATGTTGACTTCATTTGTACAGGTAAGGAGATCACAGGGAATAATTTTCAAAGCCATGACCCCAAACAGGGTCAAGCTGGATCCATTTATTAGGCCTTGGGAAGAAAATTCAGAGCGGGAGTTTAACATCATCCTGAGGCTGACTTAACTTTCAGAGGCTTTCTGATTCGTCTGCTCCCTTCCATGTGCACTTTGGGTCATAAATTCCAAGCAGAACTGCCTGTATTCCCTCACTCGCCCCTCACTGCAACCCCAGGAAGGAGAGACGCCTGCTGTCCCATGTCACACAGGAGGAGCCACGCTGTGCCACGGCCACACCTCCTGTGGGCTGCCCAGGCTGGTTCTGGCTTAAATGGGGGTCCCGCTCTGCCCCTGCTTCCCCTGCACAGACTCTCTGACCTCAGTGAGGTTTGCAGGGAGATGTCTAGGATAGTTGACGCCAAGAGTCAGACCCATCAGAAATGTCATTCCTGTGCCCAGATTGGTGGCAAGTCACCTGGCAGACAAGAGAAGGGGGACCTTGAACTCGGGTCTGGAGCTGCACCTCAGCCCTGTCCCCGACTCAGAGTTCAGCTCTGGAACCTGGGGTCCTCCTCTGTGCGATGAGCAGATGACCGTCCTCCCCAAACTATCAGAAAGGGCGAGGGTTCTCCACAGTGTCACACACGTGTCCTTACTGCTGATGACCACAGTCATGCTTACTGATCATAAATGCTCCTCTTCTAGCCAAACCCTCTCCCCCCGTGGTGTCGGGCCCCGCGGCCAGGGCCTCGCCTGAGCAGACAGTGAGCTTCACCTGTGAGTCCCACGGCTTCTCCCCCAGAAACATCACCCTGAGATGGTTCAAAAACGGGAATGAGCTGGCAGCCTCCCAGACCACCGTGGACGCAGAGGGACACGGCACTTCCTACAACATCTCTAGCATGACCAGGCTGGTGCTGGCCCCGGGGGACGTTCGCTCCCAGGTCATCTGTGAGGTGACCCACGTGACCCTGCAGGGGGGCCCTCCTCTCCGTGGGACTGCCAACTTGTCTGCGGTCCTCCGAGGTAGACCCCCTTCACCCCCAGCCCAACCCCCGGTCTGGCCCCCAAGTCTCCGGGCCTGCCCCTCCCCCACTCCCTGCTCCAGGCCTTCCACTGCCTGGGGTTGACATCTGACAGACCCTCCCAGTCACCCCTCACCTAGATGCACTGTCATCTCCTATTGTTTTCATGGCACCTGTGGCGTGAGCACCTCACGTGTGCCAGCACTGTGCTGGGTGCTTCATTTACTTGACCATAGCAATGCCAATTACTGAGCACCTGCTGTAATCCAAGCCACTGTATGCTTGGTGATGTCATTTATTTTGCTAGTTATTCTATTCCAACTGCATACCACGGGCTGAGTATCTTGATTTCAATCATTCTTAGCCTAATAGGAGCTACCAATCCTTGAGCACCTACTNCCAGTCCTTGAGCACCTACTGTGTGCTGGGCACTGTGCTTAGGGATTTCATTCATATACAGACACTACCCTCAGTGTTTGAGCACCAGCTGCATACCTAGCACTGTTCTGGGTGATTCCCTTGCTGTGTGGGGGGAGCTAAGTTCTCGAACCCTCCCCTGTGATCCATCTGTTCCATAAGGTCAGAGCTTCTGCTCTGTGCTGTTTCAGTTCCGCCCACCTTGGAGGTTTCCCAGCAGCCCGTGGCAGGGGACCAGGTGAATGTCACTTGCCAAGTGACGAAGTTCTACCCCCGGCACCTACAGCTGACCTGGTTGGAGAACGGAAACGTGTCCCGAACAGAAATGGCCTCAGTGGCCTCGAGCCTCATAGAGAACAAGGATGGGACGTTTAACTGGACGAGCTGGCTCCTGGTGAAATCATCCACCCACAGGGAAGATGTGGTGCTCACGTGCCAGGTGCAGCATGACAGGCAGCCTGCGATCACCAAAAACTGTACCCTTGTGGCCTCTGCCCACCAGAAAGACCAGGGTGAGACCTCAATGATCCTGTTCCTAGCGTCCTGCCCCCTGCTCCTTCCCCTGACAGTGATTAAGTCCCTGCCCCTCCAGCCACCCCCTGCTCCTGCTCTTTCTTACCTGGGCATGCTCTCTTATCCCTTCTAGACCTTTCCATCACCACCCCAGGAAATGTCTGCACCTGCCACTCTAAAATTCTGGAAGGGACCCTGAGGACCTGGAGATTTGAGTCTTGACCAGGCTCCCGGGTGACCGTGTGTGCTCACACCTGGGGTCTCCTTCATCCCCTTGTTTGTGTCAGCAGGCCAGCAATATTCATGATTGCTCACAACACATTTACTTTATGCCAACTCCAGTTCATTTCTGGTCTCCTTTCCTGCCTCAACCAACCCTGTGACCTGGAATTTTACAGAAGGGACTCAGGGAGCAGTGAGGGACAGATGGTGAAGATTCCCTGCCCTTAGACCAGCTGACGAGGTATGCTAGACTAGGGAAACCTGAGTCCCTGAAGACGGACCAATGACGCATAACCACCCCCCAAAAATAGCATGTGTTAATTTTAGCAGCAGCGCATTGTCCCAACGAACCACGGAGTCCCCTTTCTACAACCAAAACATTCCTTATTGCTCTCTCATGTAACATCAGGAGGAGATCAAACCAGGTTTGCAGGAGTCTTTGCTATGGAAGACCTTTCAAAGGCCC
>NW_023194127.1:0-289 GCF_002007445.2 Ailuropoda melanoleuca
CTGACGAGAGTGCCCCACAGTGGTCTCTGAGATACCACACAGTCCAGGGAAATATCAACGATCATCATCTCCAGTGAGTAAGGGAGCATGAATGAAAAGGTTCAGGATTTTCAGGCACTCAGAGCCCTTCTCATTGGTAATAATGCAGAGCGTCCAGGAAAACACCTCCAGCGAACAGCAGCCTTTTCACTGGGGACCCCAATTTCACATTGGGTGTAGGGGCCTGGGGAGGATCCAGCCCTTAGAACCAAGAAACAAAGTGTGAGGGGAAAGCCCTTGAAGTCACGAC
>NW_023194127.1:434-872 GCF_002007445.2 Ailuropoda melanoleuca
AAATCCTGTCAAAACTGCTGGCGGCAATGGAACGAAAAGGCCCAAAACACGTCCGTCAGAAAAAAGACCGTACAGGGACCGTCTTAGCACTATCATCACCCTTCGTGAATAGGGAAACATGAGGGAAAGTGGTCGCGGAAGCCTGACGAGAGTGCCCCATAGTGGTCTCTGAGACACCACACAGTCCAGGGAAATATCAACGATCATCATCTCTCGTGAGTAAGGGAGCATGAATGAAAAGGTTCAGGATTTTCGAGCACTCAGCGCCCTTCTCATTGGTAATAATGCAGAGCGTCCAGGAAAACACCTCCAGCGAACAGCAGCCTTTTCACTGTGCAACCCCATTCCACATTGGGTGTAGGGGCCTGGGAGGATCCAGCCCTTATAACCAAGAAACAAAGTGTGAGGGGAAAGCCCTTGAAGTCACGACGGCCTTAT
>NW_023194128.1:0-960 GCF_002007445.2 Ailuropoda melanoleuca
AGGATCCCAGGGAAAAGTTCCTCTAGACCATCTGTGAACGAATTGTCCACAAACTCTCAAGGAAGCCTCCGGCAGGAATGGAAGAAGAAACTATCTTCCTCCTCCTTTCCCAGACTCACCCACCGAAACCACTCTTTGGATACTTAGATCCTGAGAAGCAAACACTATCTTCCCCTTCAACTGTAAAATCCAAACTAGGGAAGGNTAGGGAAGGAATTGCCCCTTACATCAATATTCTGTACCAGTATCTACAGCTACAAGCCACAAAGAATAACCCATAATTAAGGCAATCACTCTTATTCCGGCCGAACACCAGAGAGTGGTTAAGCTCCGGATCCCAACAGATGTAAAACTCCATATATTCGAACAACTGTGTTGTTGGGTAAGACATTCTGAGCCACTGGGCCACAGCGTGGAGAAGACTACCCCTAATTGTCTTTGAGTTCAAGGTGATGAGAGAGTCCATTAAGGTACAAAGATGCTGACCCACTCTGAGTTTTCTCTTTAGCTTATGAAGAGGCCCTGAATACAGGCTCCGCCAATGCACTGATGGAGGAGGGGATAAATGACCGAAGATGTTCAGTACAGAGTTGCTTATAAAAGCTGAACATTAGGAATGACTTCAGTGCTCTGTAATAGATGTCTAATTACATAAATTCTGTCCATAACTTGAAATTCTATGTAGCTATTACAGAGTGCACTACTGACGAACAGCGTTTGCCCTTTTGACCTTCCAAAGCTTGTTGCTGAGTGATAAAAGGGCATAGGACAGCCTGTGGCGCGTGTGTTGTCTGTATGTACGAAGACACAGGTGTTGGTTTTTTTTCTGTATGGTAAGGAAAACAAATTGCAAGTATATGCCACAGTACGCTTACAGCTGTTCAAATCGTGGATTGTTAAGTATTTTTTGTATTTTCTGAAGTCTCTATACTAAACATATGATAGTTTTGTGGCCAGACT
>NW_023194129.1:0-1029 GCF_002007445.2 Ailuropoda melanoleuca
CCGTGGACATCCTCCGTAGCCAGATGCTCATTCAAAATGATAATGTTATCCCTTTGAATGAACTCTGCTCAGAGACAGAACTCCCATGATGCCATGATAAACCGAGCTTGTTCAAAGGCAGTACTAATTTTAAAACTCAAGTGTTATGTCTGGGATTTTTTTTTTTTTATTAACCTCTCCTAGAACTCTTCTATGCTGTCATACATAAATCAGAGAATTATGAAAGAACTAGTCAAAGTGGCTGTTTCCTTCTAAGGCTGTAATTTGGCTCCATGAATTATTAATTATTAGACTGGTATGGCATCAGCTCCTCAGAATTCAATATAAATGTAAAAGGCACACCTTATCAGTTAGAATCTAAGGAGCTGAAGTAATGTAATTCTTACCATTTAGTGCTTTGTGGTATTTTCAAGCGATTTGGAATATTCAACACATGAAACTTTCTGAAATAAAATACGAAGTAAAGAAGGTTTCTTTTTCTTTATTTCTTTCTTTCTTTTTGTTTAGTAGATTTGAATTTCAGTATAAGGAAGCAGATGTGGATTGCTTCAAGGGTTTTGATTGTTTTGTGAAGGATGGAGTTGTTTCATAGATGCTGAAGCAAATAGCAGGACATGTAAAAGACTGTGGTTGAAGAAAACTGTCTGAAAGTAAAGCTTTGGAACATCCTGCATCTTTGCTGCTGTTAAGGAGGAAATAAATAATGCACAAAGGATTGAAGTTATGCTAAAGATAAGTTCAGTGTTTGTTGAAAGCTGTCATCTGATATAGTAAGTATGTTATTTTTCATATGCGAATTATAGCTCTTCAAAGAAACAAAGAAGTAGGAATATATGGTCCTTTTTGGGTTTTTTTGCGGGATATTTAGCTTTAATACTTGATAAAGCCTTCCAGTCTTCTTTGGTTCCCTCTTTAATATATAATGCCATTTTATTTTAAAAAATTCTGCAGAAAAACATAAGAGCTTACATTCTGTTCTTTTATGCAAACGAAAAATTAGTCTCATTCATGTGCAGGACTTTTTTTTTT
>NW_023194130.1:0-937 GCF_002007445.2 Ailuropoda melanoleuca
AGGCCTCATGGTGGCCGGAGCTCCTGAAGCCTTCAAAGATCATTAAAATCAGTTCAAACTGATGGTGCAGATGTGGTGCAAACCCGTCTGGGTGCCAGGGAGCTCTGCCCGGCTCCGGGCGCCATCCCTGCATCCCACTCAAGCCCAGCGCAAACCTCGCTCAGCTAACCCGGTTGGTTTTACGATCCACTGCCTCATCTTCAAAATGGATGAGAGTGCCTGCCTCAGGGCATGGGGGGTTAACCGAGCTACCAGCACCCCCGCCCTGCGCCGGCGTCTGGGAGGAGGACCTGCATAGACGGGGTGGGGGCCGTCCTAGGCGGATGGCTGAGTCAGTGTGTCTGGATACGGGGGCAACGGCACAGTGACCTTGTTCATCGTTGAAACCTTAAAGTCACTTCACCCACAAAACAAAGGCAAACTATGGAAGAGAAAAATGCAATCCTATGAAAGCTTTATAACATGTCTTAAAGAAACTCGAAAATCAACACATGACATTTTCTACCTCAAACAACATAGGGGACATCTGAATTAAGTTCAAATAAGCTACCAAAGAAACGTGAGTTAGCACTCAGATTCCATTTTAAACATTATTCCAAGAGACTGTTCAACATAGAGCATGTGGCAAGCAAAACTGTGTGAACACAGGCGGGCGCTTCGGAGCCCCTCAGCCAGGGTGCAAAGCAAGCCCTTTTCCAGCACGGACCTGCGCCCTGGCCTCAGCCAGGCAACCGGACCTCTTGTCTCCCAAGCGGATGCCCCTACCCGGCTCAGGCGACTGTGATGNTGACTGTGATGCTCCATGCAAAGCATCCAGGACGTGCACGGACAGAGCCAGGTGCAGCTGTCGTTGCAGCCCTTGGGTCGTACTACGAAGCCAATGTGCTCCTTATTCAAAGTTAATTTTTGAAAGAACATCTTAGGAAATACAAAAACG
>NW_023194131.1:0-728 GCF_002007445.2 Ailuropoda melanoleuca
TCCTTTCTAACAAGTCTCGGGTGTATGTTAATGTGTCTTTTGCCACATTGTCCAATTGTATCCTGACTTCCAGGCTTCAGGAGCCTACAGTTGAATACTGCTCAAATTAAGGCTGTTCTCTTCCTTTGTCACATCAAAGTGTGAAGGAAACTTCCCAGAGGGAAAGTTTCAAAAATACCCTCGTTGCAAATCACTCCAGTGGAAGGCAAGAGAGGGTCTCAATAAGCAACTATAATGAACAGCGGCTTCTGGACATACTGTCAAAGATGTCATCTTCTGATGACACCTCCCCCTGCTCACTCTCAGTTCGTTATTTCTCAGTCTCTAAGGGTGACAGAATTGAATTTCAAGGCATCTCTGAACGAGTAATATGGGCAGGGAATAAGTAATGAGATCCCAAGGCACTGGCTCTCTCAGGAGGCCGAACCCTTCTCAGGAGAGGGTGAAGAAACCCCTGGCCTGAATCAGAGCAACGGGCTCTGTCTGAGGCCACCATGCTCTGCTGTGCCGTGAGCAAGTCCCCACTGTGCTTTGTGCCTTGTGCCTTGTGCCGCGTACAAAATGGAGCCCCTTCNCTTGTGCCTTGCGCCTTGTGCCGTGTACAAAATGGAGCCCCTTCCACTGCCTTCTTTCCTCCTCACAAGGGGATACGATGTTTGCCAGTTGTCCAGTTTCAGCAAACCAACTTAAGCCAACTAACGAGGGCAAGTTGTTGGTAACATTCACAC
>NW_023194132.1:0-1753 GCF_002007445.2 Ailuropoda melanoleuca
AATCTCATCAAGATAATGGTGAGCACATAAGCAAATGCAGAAGGGAATATATAAATGGTATTATTTACATGGAGTTTAAAGTATGTATAAATGTTGTATATGTTATGGATATATACAAATGTAATGATTGTTACAGGAAATTTATAAAGCAATCCAAATGTATTTGTGGTCTCTAGATAGGGAGAAAAAGGATAGAGCTGAGGAGAGTTATATAAAGATCATCACTGATATCAGAATTGTTTCTAATCTTTAAAAATGTTTGATGCAAATATAAACAATATAATTAAATAGGTTTAAATAGAGTAAACAAAAATCTTTAATGTTATTCTTTGTACTGGAAAAACTAAATAACTCAGGTATGAATAGAAATACCCTAATGCACGTGACGTATTACCACAAATATGCCATTTCCAATTATTATTATTTTTAGATCACATAACTCTCTCAAAATAAGATTCCTGCTATCAGTTGCTATCATTGTTACTAAATCTATTTTTTGCTAACATAAGTTTGTAAATGATTTCAAATTCCAGTTCAGTTTAGCCATACTCTCTAATCTCTCCAACAGTTTATAATTTAAAATATAATTTTTTTAATTGTGGCTCACTTCATTTTTGTTTTGTTGTAGTTCAGGTAAAATATAAGGAAAATAAGGTAAATAGATGGGAAGCACAAGATGCCAGGTGGCTAAAATTTGGCAACCCCTGCTTGCATCACCACATACCATCAAACAGAAGATATTCATCATGTCAGAAATTTCCCTCAAAACCCTTTCCAGAAAAATCCCATTTTGAATGTATGTGTGTTTATATGTGGATGTGTGTACCTTTAGACACTTTGTTCTGTTTTATTGATTGATTATCTGTCTATCCCTACAACTTGTAATCAGATGTTGTAGGAGATAAAAATGGTGAGGTTTTTCAAGATTATTTTCACTTCTAGGTCCTTGCTGCATTATGTAAATTGATCAGGTAACTTCTTAATTTCTGCAAAACTTTCTCATTTTTATCGGAATTGCATTCAATCATGGATCCATTTCAATCCACGAATGTTATTTTGTAGTTTTCCATATACATTTCTTACACGCCTTTTGTTAACTTTAGTCTTAAGTAACTGAACAAAGAAAGTTTGTAACTGAAATATACTATTTTAGTTCCCTGGAAGCATAAACAAAATATCAGCAGAGTGTGAGAATCTGTGAAAACCATTCAGTTAAAGGCTTACAGTACAGGGTTTGCCCAGCTTATCTGATCATAAACATATAGCAGTGGTATTCATAAATTCCTTGTCACGGTACACAATAGCAATAGTACTACAGAGAAAAACATGTTGCAGTTCTAAGAAGTCGTTGTTATTTTCTACATTGCTCAGCTCTTGAGACCTGCCTGGAAGTGCAAATTCAAAGAGCTGATGAAACTGCCANGAAAGAGCTGATGAAACTGCCAAAGGGAGAGAGAAGGAGTCCAATGCTTGCGATGACGAAATGAAAATATACATAGCTATACGTGAATTAAGTTGGCCCCAGATTAATAATGTAAATCAAAGGAGGGAAAAAAACAAGGAAGGGATAAAGAGGTAGGACTCAATTCATTTTGCTGTGTAAGAACTATGATTAAAAGACAGTTCCAAAAGAAGCAGAGAATAGTTTTAAACAAAGGAGGTATTAGATCACCAGGAAGAAGTTAAATGCAACATGCAAATATGGTTTGTCTGAAAAGATTGTTAGCAATCAAATTTCTAAGGTTTTATTGTC
>NW_023194133.1:0-1449 GCF_002007445.2 Ailuropoda melanoleuca
GTTAGGGATAGTTCATTCTGACTAAATATAGACACGTAAGTTCAAAGAGCTAAGAAAGGTAGAATTTTCCATGGTGACTTGGACTCTCTGGGTTTACATAAAATACCAGGGGTTGAGTGAGAGGGACAGGGCCATGCAATGGAAATATCACACACAGTGAAGGTAGCCTTCATCTCCATACACAGCTCTCAGCCTTTTGCCATGGTGTTAAAGAGTATATTTTCTACTGTTCTCTGCCATTCTGGTGTTCCTTTTGTTTCTCCCTTTCAAATCCTATATTTTTCATTAAAATAAGTATGTGATGAGTGATTATTTCTAGATGAAACTATAGTGAGCCAATTATGACATTTCAGAAATCAAAACAAGTTTAAGACACAAACTACGTACTGTGAAATGTTTTAAGTGCCAGTGAGCCTACAACATAATGATTACATTCCTTTAATAACCTGTGACAGAAATGATTTAATCCTCATTAATGTGAAAAATAGTCCCTTGGTTTGATGTATTCTAAAAGAAATAAAACTCATTGTTTTCCAAAAATTCTTGAGTACTTTAGAGCTTGTCTTAACATGCATTAAATGATTAAAATTTAGCATTTTGAAATCTTGACCAAAAAATACACATCGGTCAGATATAAGTTTATGAAAAATGTAATTAAATATTACATTTTCTTTAACCAACTACTGCTTAATGTAATATATATTGCACTTAAGTAAAAGATATTTCTGAGGGTGCCTGGGTGGCTCAGTCAGTTAACCATCTGCCTTCAGCCCAGGTCGTGATCCTGGAGTCCTGGGATCCAGCTCCACATTGGACTCCCTGTTCCCTGAGGAATCTGCTTCTCCCTCTCCCTCTGCCCCTCCCCAACTCATGCTCACGCACGCACGCACGCTCTCTCTCCCCCTCTCTCTCTCTGAAAACAAAATAGGTAAGGTCTTTTAAAAAAAAAAAAAAGAGATGACATAGATTTGGATGGCTGTTTAATGGACAACACTCTATACAGTGGGAAGTTTCAGAGAGTCAGAAAATGTTTAAGCTGATACAGTTACAAAGTTGCTTTCCCTATCCATCCCTAAAATGATTGATGAACTGAGAAGAAGGCAAAGCAATGTAAATTTGATCACTTAAGTATTGCTTTTAACAAATGCCAGTGGTTATTCTTTCTATAATTATAGGAGGGATGGACAACACAACTAATTTTATTACAATATTGTTATTAAATGTCCATATGGAGAATCTGAGTTATCTTATGACCATTGGATAATGTTAAAAGAAGTGAAAAACAAGGCATGGCAATGAGAGATTATGACNGTATGACAATTTGACAGGATTTTAAAGTCATTAATCTGGCTTGAGAATCTGACTATGAAATGATAACGGCTCTTGAAAATATTCCCGAAGAAGAGTTTAACTGAATATTTCATACTAAAAGATGGGAGTTGCTAAATG
>NW_023194134.1:0-956 GCF_002007445.2 Ailuropoda melanoleuca
AGTCAAGCAGAGAAAGACAATTATCATATGATTTCTCTCATCTATGGAACATAAGAACTAGGATGATTGGGTTGCTTTCAAAATTTCAAATGCTTTGGGGGGGAGGAGTTATGATGGCGGAGGAGTAGGGGACCCCTCTTTCAGCCAGTCCCCTGAGTTGAGCTGGGTAGGTACCAGACCAGCAGGAACATCCACAGAATCAGCCTGAGACGCAGGAAGACACATCTGGTTCTCTACAAATGAACATCTCCAGTGCTGAGTATTGAGTTACTACGCGGGGCGCCGTGAAACCGTGCACAGAGATCGGAAGATAAACGGAAGGGGGAGGGAGCTGCCATGTGCGCTACCCGGGAAGCGGTAGCCACCTTGCACGGGGGAGCGGGCGGTCCGCGGACCCGCACCCTTGAGACAGCTGACTGAGACCTTGAGCCGGGGGCGCACGCTAGCAAGCATCTCAAGGTACTCTGGAACTCCGGGGTGCTCACTGGATCCAGCCTGACCGGGAGCTCTGGAAGTGCATGCAGGGTGGCTGGCGGCTGGCGGCTGCCGGGCCACATGCACTGGGGAGCGGGGGGACCGCGGACCGGCANAGCTGCCGGGCCACATGCACTGGGGAGCGGGGGGACCGTGGACCGGCACCGTCGAGAGCACTCTGAGACCGAGAGCCGGGAGCACGCCACCAAGCTTCTTACGGAGCTCTGGAACTCCGGTGTGCTCACTGGATCCAGACTGAGACCGGGAGCTCTGGGAGTGCACGTGGGGTGGCTGGCGGGCCACCCGCACGGGTTGCGGGCAGTGTCACGGATGGCACCCGCGAGACAGGAGACTGAGAGCGGGATCTCCGGGAGCGCAGGCGGGGTGCCCGGCGGCTGGCAGCTGGCGGGATTAGAAACACTGAGGACACAGATGCTCCGGCCCTGGAAGTGAGGATGGGATGCCGGGTGTGGGGCGCACAG
>NW_023194135.1:0-2904 GCF_002007445.2 Ailuropoda melanoleuca
CCAGCCTGCCATCCCTCCAAGGGGACATGGGTGGGTGGGTGGGAGGTGCACATGTTTGAAGGGAGCAGTGACGGGGCACATGGAGAGAACGCGGCCCCCGCACTTACAGCGCCCACATGATTCCCCTCTTCCTGCCTTCCTGCCCATCATCTTCCGCTGACCAACACGCATTCCAGCTCAGTGGATGGGATCCTGGGCTGAGTTAACACATCCATAGATCCGCAGACACTCTGCACTGGTCCTTTGTGTCCTGCTGTCCCCCTGGGGCATTTAGCAGCTGGAGGCCAGGGAGGCTTGACATCCTGGAATTCACGAATCATGGCCTGGTCCTGCAGGCCAACTTTGTCCACACCCCATACCACCGACCAGGGTTCCACTGGGCCGCCATAGGTGGGAAGCTCTTTATAACCATCTGACCCTGAAACCCAATTCCAACATGTGTGCACGTAAACAGTAGTTCCCAGGAGTACAACCCTGAGAACCAGGAGACGATGGCCAGCTCTGGGGGGAAGCCCGACCAGAGGCAGCTCACCTGTGGTTTCAGGAATAGTTGCGGCATCACCGCCCAGGGCACTCATGCTTTCCATGATTCATTCCTAACAGCTTTGTTGAGATATAACTGACGCACAAGAAACTGTGTGTAACTGAAGTCACAATTCAGTGAGTTCGAACATCTGCGTACACGTGTGAAACCATTACCATGGTTCAGAAAGGGAGCACACCCACCGTCCTCCATTTAGGACCACCTACCCCATCAGAAGCCTGTCCTGACGGATTCTTGAATGGCATCTGTGTTAACCTAGTTGCTTATTTTTGTTTTATTTGAGAGCTTCATAAAGGCACAAAATGATCAGCTGATTGGCAATGAGGCTACACCAGAAAGTGAACTGTGTGCTGTCTGCTTCGTGCTCTGCCCCAGTGTGTGTCTTTGACTCTGTCCTCAGGGATGGGGGATGGGGAAGAGGTAGAGGGGAGGGGAGGGAGAGAGGGTGGACACGCTTCACCAGGAGGGGCTGCCCAAGGCCATCGGCAACCCCTTCTGATGAGCCTGGTCCCTCCCCTGGTGGCCCACGTGGGCTGGACATTCCCCTAGGAGGTCCTGTGTAGGCAGGGTGAGCAAGCTGTGTGGGGGATGGGCACCCAAACACAGTGGGGACCATCTCTGAGACAGGGCTTCGAAGGTCAAGGATGGCACAGGAGGAGAGGGGCTTATGGAAAACCTGCTGGAGGGGATGGAATGAGGTGGGGCTGTGGGCAGGACATATCGTGCGACAGATAGGCCATCAGTGTAGTATTCCACGCTAACTGAACATGGGATGTGTGTCTGGCCCGGTATTTGGTGTTGGGAGGCCCAGAGGAAGCTGGAGGAACCCATGGCTCAGAGCCCACAGTGGAAGATCCAGACACAGGAGAACACCGGGGGCTGAGACTTCAAAGTGGTCTCAACACTTTGAGGCCCGGGACATCAGAGGGAGCTTTCCTTAACCCAGCACTGTGTCCTCTGAGCTGCTGTCCATCTGGCACCTCCCTGGAGCCATGTCTGCCACCCCAGGCTTCACTGCGGCCCTTGACTGGGTGGCACTGGCTGGGATCCCCCTCGTTGACTACTCTCCCATCACACCGTGTAGACTGTCACTTGACCGCTGACAGAACCTTTAGCAAACACGCATTTATGGCTCTGGGTAGAGTGCTGGGCAGGTGCACGCCCATGGCCACATTCAGTCGTCACCCCCAAGGGTCTCTTGAGCTGGGGGTTGTGGCTAAGTCCGTCTATGTAGGAGATCACAGAGGCTCAGTGAAGTGTCATAATATGTCCGAGGTTGCCCAGCTGGGAGGTAGCAGAGACCCGGCCCTGGGGATCTGGTTCCAAAAGCCTGTTCTGCCCTTCCACCCAGAACAGTACCGGCCAACCTCAGTTGAGTTCCCACACCCAGGAGCCAGTGCTCTAGATCTTCGGCAGCTCATCTCTATTCTAGTGACAAGATTCTGCGAGTAGATCTACAGGCAGGGTCATCGAGGGAAGTGGAGCCACTAGGAGGCAGATTTTAGGAGGTCCGTTGCAGGGGCTTGGCTGGCGGGATGTCGGGGATGGCTGGGAGTCAGAAATCCCTAGGGAGGGCTGTGGCGCTCTCAGGCAGGAGCTGAACCTCTAAGTCTGCACAGGTGTCTCTCGGGTTCTCTGTCTCTGGAGGACCCTGGCTGATACACCCGTTTCTGCTGTTCAACATCCTCATTAATCCTTGCTACGGTCAGTCTAATTGCAGCCATTCTTGTGTGTATGTGATGGTATCTCGTTGCAGTTTTCATTTGGATTTTCCTGAACATTACACTGTTGAGCACCCTTTCCTGTTCTAATTGGCCATCAGTAAATCTTTTGTTGATTTGTAGGAATTCTTTCTTGGCAAGTCCTTTAGTTTGTGTATTGCAAATCTTTACTCCCCAGTCCGTCCCTTGCTTTTCATTCTCTTAATGGTCATGAGATAAGCAGAAATAGCACATTTGTATGGAGTCCAATTCAATCCTTTTAAATCCTTAGTGCATTTTGTGTCCTTCCCCAAGATTGATATTTTCTAGGTTTCTCCCCCAGAAATGTTATTGTTTAAGGCTGTGATCCATCTCAAATTTCTCAATTCCATTTTTAATTCTAATAATTGATTTGTAGATTATTTTGCATTTTCTATGCATACAATCCTATTATCTGTAAATAGTCATATTCCCCTCCTCCCAATCCTCATACTTTTTGTTTTTCTTGCCTTATAACACAGGGTAGATTCTCCAATACAATTTGAATAGAATAGTGATGTTTGAAGATTCTAACACACCTTCCTCAATATCTGGTAGCAACAGTAGACAAAACTTTGGTAACAAATATGACCAAACTGACATATATGGAACATTACATAA
>NW_023194136.1:0-815 GCF_002007445.2 Ailuropoda melanoleuca
CAAAAGCTGACTCATATACTCACTTCCCTGATTCCTGGCAGCTCCCCTCCAAACGTGATCTGAATGTTATTGTTCAGGGCATCATAAAGTAAAGGAATTGATAGGCTTCGAAAGCAGATAGACCTGTGTGATAATTCTGGCTCTGTCACTTAGCTGAGTGATGTTAAGCGAGTGACTTTAACTCTGGGAACCCCAGTTCCTTCCTCTGTAAGAGGAGCTGGCAGAAACGACCTTAGAGGATTGTTATTAGCATTACATATGAAAAGTGTGTGTTTGGAGGCACTTGCCCTCGTATCTATGAACCTTAGTGTCTTCAGATGTAACAAGCAGATATTGAACTAGGTGATTTCTAAGAGCCAGGTGCAAACTCATTCATTCATCCATCTCTCCATCCATCCATCTGTCCATCCATCCATCCTTCCATCCATCCAACGAAAAGCTAGGCTTTGAGTAGCCTTTCATGCAAGCACTGTGCTGGGCCACAGGGACACAAAACTAATGAAGACAGGTGTGATCCCTAGCCTCATAGAACCCAGGTCTACCCCCTACATCTAAGCTGAACTCACTGCTAAAGCTAAGAGCTTACACCTTGTGAGGGACACAGACATGAGGCGGGAGTTAAATGTACATATGGAAGGNCGGAAGGCTATGGGAGCATGCACCCCGACCTGGTCTGGAGGCAAGCGAGGTGAACACGAGGCATAAGAGAAATCAACCAAGTGAAGGGCAGGTGAGGGAAGAGCGTTGCGGCAGAGGGAACAGTGTCTTCAAAATCCAGCACCACTGGAAAAGAGTAAGTGGAGAGGGGAGGGGAG
>NW_023194137.1:0-8783 GCF_002007445.2 Ailuropoda melanoleuca
AACCTCTGGGAGGTCAGGGGCTGGAGATGGAGGTCAGTCTCCAGTGGCCAATGATTTCATTAGTAATGCCTATGTATGGTGCCTCCATAAGAACCCAAAGGATGGTGTTTGGAGAGCCTTCTGGATCCGGGGAGAGTGGTGCACCAGGAGAGGATGTGGAAGCTTGTGCCCTTTTCACACACAGCTTTCCCCTGTTATCCAAACATAGAATGCTCCTATGAAACCTTTTGTAAGCCAAAACAGTGTAAAGCAAAGAAGCAATTACCATTAATTTATATGGGAAAAATGTGAGTGCTCCTAGGTGTAAAACATAATCTCTCTCAGACTTTTCTGATATCTTAGGACACATCTTGCTAGCGGATACACAGAATAAATTGAGATACGGCACAAGATGCTCACAGACATCGCTCAAATCTGTAATGACTTGGTGCTCAAACGCTGAGCATAGTTCCCGGGAAGGACCTTGGCCATGCCACTGTCCATGCTCCAGGTGCTCGCTGCTTCTACAACAGCTTGCTGCAAAACCAAAACGCATGTTATCTTGGCTTCTTCAGAAGCCTTTTATCAAAAAGTGAAAAACCTCTTCAGATTTCTTTCAGCTAGGGAAAACAGGTATTAAGGTAGGCCTTTCATAAAAGCAAAGTGGCATGACATGATCTTTTGAAAAGCTGGTGATACCTTAATGTCGCCCTGTGCGTCTTTTCCATATGGTTGTTCCTGAGTTTATCCTTTTGTAATAAATGTTGTGCTAGTAAGTAAAATTTGAGCCACTCATGATTAAATGAACCCAAATTGATTGAACCCAAGGGGGGTATCATTAGAACCTCCAATCCATAGCTGGACCATCAAAAACACAGGTGATAGCCTGGACTGGCTACTGGTGTCTCCAGCAGGGACAGCCTTGTAGGGCTGAGCCCATCACCTGTGGGGTCTGATGTTCTCTTTGGGCAGAGAGTGTTAGAATTGAGTAGAATTGTGGAACATGCAGCGGGAGTCATAGAATGGGTTGGAGGGGTGGGAGACCTATCCCAGGCCTGTGTTAAAATTGGGTATTAGAATCAGTTTATTAGATTTGTGGAAAATGACACAGTGGGACCCTCTGTCAATGTATTTTTCTTATTCTGGATGGTAGTTACACAGGTGTGTTCTTTTTGTAAATATTCCTTGAGCCATACGTTTATGATTGGTGTACTTTTATCTTTGAATATTTATTCTTCAGGATCAATTGTACTTGGAAAAAACGTGTTAGAGCCCTATTTATCTAGTTGGCTACTCACTCATGTTATATTCTTAGTTGAAAGAAAAGTTGCACTTATGTACTTCAGTCAGGTAACTTTAGAAATCCTTAAAAAAATACACCCAAAAGTATAAATAAAAATATCAGCAGTACTATGTTGATGAGGGTGTGAGGACACAAACTGCTGGTGGGAGTTTAAAAGGGTACAACCTCTGGGGGGGGATTGGCCATATCTATCAAAATTACAAATATGCAGATTCTTTGTCCCTGTATTTCCATCATTTCTAGTAATTTTTCAGACATGCTAGTAAACATGTGCAATGACCTACATACAAGATTATTCTCCATAGTATTGTAATAGCAGAGGATTACAAATAATTTATGCTCATCAGTAGGAAATTGGTAAAGCAAATGTGGTACATGCAGGTTTAGCAAAGAACAAGGAAGCTTTTCCTGTAGCAGAATGATATTTACATTTGCATTTTAATATTACATTTGCATTTGTGCATATCCATATACAGTAATCCAAGATACATTGTTCAGGGAAGGAAAGTCTTCTGTTTCTAAGTCATTTGAACCAAACTATCCCTCATTTTGAGCTGGGGAGTGGAAGTATTCCTTTTTTTTTTTTTGATTGTAAGTGCAACTTGCTCAAAGACTTAGAAATCTTGAATGTAGATTAAGATGGTCACAGATTGGTATTGCTCCAGACAGTTACTGGTGGAAGGAAACAGAAAATTTTCTCCACCTCTCTGAGTTAAGATGGCGGAGGAGTAGGGGACCCCTTTTCAGCCAGTCCCCCGAGTCATGCTGGATAGGTACCAGACCAGCCTGAACATCTACAGAATCAGCCTGAGATGCAGGAAGATACATCTGGATCTCTACAAATGAACATCTCCAGTGCTGAGTATTGAGGTATGAAGTGGGGAGCCATGAAACTGTGCACAGATATCAGAAGATAAATGGAAGGGGGAGGGAGCAGCCACATTCAGGCGCTGGGAGGCGGTAGCCACCTGCACCGGGGAGCAGGCGGACTCCCGGATGGCACCTGTGAGAGAGCAGACTGAGACCAGGAGCTCCAGGAGCACGCGGGGGCGGCTGGCGGTGTTGGAAACACTAAGGACAGAGACGTGCTGGCCCTGAAAGTGAGGGAAGGAAAACACAATGGTCCAAAACCTGTGGGGTACTGCAAAGGCAGTCTTAAGGGGGAAATACATAGCCATCCAAGCCTCACTCAGAAGAATAAAAAAATCTAAAATGCAGTTTTTATATTCTCACCTCAAGAAGCTGGAACAGCAACAGAGGGACAGGTGTAATCCATGCACGAGGAAGCAGTTGACCAAGATTAGAGCAGAAATCAATGAATTAGAAACCAGGAGTACAGTAGGGCAGATCAACAGAACTAGAAGCTGGTTCTTTGAGAGAATTAATAACATTGACAGACCTCTGGCAAGACTTATCCAAAAGAAAAGAGAAAGGACCCAAATTAATAAAATTATGAATGAAAAAGGGGAGGTCACAACCAACACCAATGAAATTGGAAGGATTATTAGAAACTTTTATCAACAGCTTTATGCCAGTAAATACAGCAATCTGGAAGAGATGGATGCCTTCCTGGAAACCTATAAACTACCAAGACTGAAACAGGAAGAAATCATTTTTTTATTTTTTATTTTTTACTTTTTTAATTTTTTTAATTTTTTTATTTATTTATGAGACAGAGAGACAGCCAGCGAGAGAGGGAACACAGCAGGGGAGAGGGAGAGGAAGAAGCAGTCTCCCAGCCGAGGAGCCTGATGAGGGACTCAATCCTGGAACACCGGGATCACACCCTGAGCTGAAGGCAGACACCCAATGACTGCACCAGCCAGGTGCCCCAGAAATTGTTTTTTTAAACAGGCCAATTAATTATGAAGAGGTTGAGTCAGTGATAAACAACCTTCCAAAAAACAAAACTCCAGGCCCGGACGGTTTTCCTGGGGAATTCTACCAAACATTCAAAGAAGAAATAATACCTATTCTCCTAAAGCTATTTCAAAAAATAGAAACAGAAGGAAAGCTACCAAACTCATTCTATGAGGCTAATATTACCTTGATCCCCAAACCAGGCAAAGACCCCCTCAAAAAGGAGAATTACAGACCGATTTCTCTAATGAATATGGATGCCAAAATCCTCAACAAGATCCTTGCTAATAGAATCCAACAGTACATTAAAAGGATTATCCATCATGACCAAGTGGGATTCATACCTGGGATGCAAGCATGGTTCNAGATGCAAGGGTGGTACAACATTCGCAAATCTATCTGTCATAGATTTTATCAAGAAAGAAAAATTCAAAAATCATATGATTCTCTCAATAGATACAGAAAAAGCATTGGACAAAATACAGCATCCTTTCCTGATTAAAACCCTTCAGAGTGTAGGAATAGAGGGTACATTTCTCAATCTCATAAAAGCCATCTATGAAAAGCCTACTGCAAGCATTATTCTCAATGGGGAAAAGCTGGAAGCCTTTCCCTTAAGATCAGGAACACGACAAGGATGCCCACTCTCGCCACTATTATTCAACATAGTACTAGAAGTCCTTGCAACAGCAATCAGAAGACAAAAAGGGATCAAAGGTATCCAAATCGGCAAAGAAGAAGTCAAACTGTCTCTCTTTGCAGATGACATGATACTCTATATGGAAAACCCAAAGGAATCCACTCCCAAACTATTAGAAGTTATAGAACAATTCAGTAAGGTGGCAGGATACAAAATCAATGCCCAGAAATCAGTTGCATTTCTATACACGAATAACGAGACTGAAGAAAGAGAAATTAGGGAATCCATCCCATTTACAATAACACCAAAAACCATACGTTACCTTGGAATTAACTTAACCAGAGACGTAAAGGACCTATATCCTAGAAACTATAGATCACTTTTGAAAGATATTGAGGAAGACATAAAAAGATGGAAAAATATTCCATGNTGGCAAAGAAGAAGTCAAAATGTCTCTCTTCACAGATGACACGATACTCTATATGGAAAACCCACAAGAATAGACTCCCAAACTATTAGAAGTTAGAGAGCAATTCAGTAATGTGGCAGGATACAAAATCAATGCCCAGAAATCAGTTGCATTTCTATACACGAATAACGAGACTGAAGAAAGAGAAATTAGGGAATCCATCCCATTTACAATAACACCAAAAACCATGCGTTACCTTGGAATTAACTTAACCAGAGACGTAAAGGACCTATATCCTAGAAACTATAGATCACTTTTGAAAGATATTGAGGAAGACATAAAAAGATGGAAAAATATTCCATGCTCATGGATTGGAAGAATTAACATAGTTAAAATGTCCATACTACCCAGAGCAATCTACACTTTCAATGCTATCCCGATCAAAATACCGAGGACATTTTTCAAAGAACTGGAACAAATAGTCCT
This sequence comes from Ailuropoda melanoleuca, assembly GCF_002007445.2. Taxonomy (NCBI): domain Eukaryota; kingdom Metazoa; phylum Chordata; class Mammalia; order Carnivora; family Ursidae; genus Ailuropoda; species Ailuropoda melanoleuca. Next base: position 4,678 of record NW_023194137.1, read on the forward strand.
TAAATTTGTATGGAANAAAGGGATAAAGAAAGGGGGGGTAATTAGAAGGGGGAATGAAGCATGGGAGACTATGGACTCTGAGAAACAAACTGAGGGCTTCAGAGGGGAGGGGGTGGGGGAATGGGATAGGCTGGTGGTGGGTAGTAAGGAGGGCCCGTATTGAATGGTGCACTGGGTGTTATGTGCAACTAATGAATCATCGAACTTTACATCAAAAACCAGGGATGTATTGTATGGTGACTAACATAATATCATTAAAAAAATAGAAAAAAAATTTTCTCCAAAGGAAGATTTAATATTCTGTGTGTCAAAAAATAATACTCCAGGTAGTTTGTCACATACAATATCTACAGCTAGTCAAATATAATCAGACACACAAAGAAGATACCACGAGCCAGGAGCTGCAGAAAAAAAAGACCCCAGAAACAGAACCCCGAATACATGAGATGTTAGAATTATCAGATAGAGACTTTAAAACAACTACTCTAATTATAATGAAAAATACAGAAGCTAAACGTAGAAATTTCAGCATGTAATTATTTAGAAAAAGTGATAAAAAGTAACATAGAAAATTTGAAAAGAACACAGTTGAAATCCTAGTACTTAAATATATAAATGACTGAATTTAAGACATCAATGGACATGTTTAACAGAAGATTAAAGCTGAAGAAAGAATTAGTAACCTGGAAGATAGGTAAGTAAAAATTGTGCAGAATGCAGCATGTAGAAATAAAAAAGTAACAGATTAAGTAACAATGACTAGAACGAGTTCTAGCACATTTTAATTTGAGAGTAGGAAAGAGACAATGGGGCAGAGATAATAAATTGAGGAAGTAATGACTGAGAATTTTCCAGAACTAATGGTACATCAGCCCACAGACCCAAGAAATTAGTGAATCTTTGCATAAATTAAAAAATGCATCATAGCAAATGATAAAAAACAAAAAGTTTCTTAAAAGCATCCAGAGGAAGAAGACGAATCACTTTAGAGGACAGCAGGTAGACTGACGTTTCAACAGTAACAAATGAACAGAAGATGGGTATGATCTTCACTGTGTTACAAGAAATCTATTATCTGGTGGAAATTCACTTCAAGAATGAGGGTAAAATGAAGAAATTTCAAACAGACCAAAACTGGGAGTTTGCCACAAGCAAACACAAAGTCAGGGAAGTTCTAAGTGCTGATTTAGGATGGAAAGTCAGATATGCAAAAGAATGAAAAACAAACAAGTAGTAAGTATGTGGGTAAAGGCAAATGGGCCTTGAGTATAAAAAGCAGTAACAATCTTTTCTTGTAGGGCTATAAAATACAGTGTAGTCATGTTGGACTGGGTAATTGAGCTTCTTGCTGTATTCAAGTAGAAAAACTGGATAAACCATTCTTAGCCATCTGCTTGAAGACCTGGGAGAACTCAAAAGGCCGTTAGAATTAGGATGCCAGGCTCTGTAGGAGCTAGAAACTTCAGGAGGTGAATCTGGCATTTGGGGCTGCTTCATTGTGGGTTTCGTCTGCACATCTGGGGGAGTCCGTGAGAGGCTGAGCATTTTTTACAGCCTCACTGGGTCAGGTGGGCTTCAACTGTGGCGTCCAGTCCCATCTAGGTAGAGCACCTGGTAAGCTGCTTGCATTTTAGGCCAGGACCCTGAGTGAAGCAGAGAGTAGTTTGACCTTCTTGGGAACCACACTCTGTTTTCATTCACCTCAACCCATGATCTTGACTAAGGATGTTATCGTAGTGCTGACCCCCATCGGTATTTGCCAGAAACAAATGTAAATCCTTCCAGAGGAAAAAATTATCTAGGGCTCATGCTTTTTCTAGTTTTTCAAATATATTGGCACACAATCAAAATAGGCCCATGAAGAGCTCTGATAATGTGCATGAAAACCAGAGATGACCGAGGCGAGCAGAGCCTTTGGCACCCCAGTGCTGGAGCTAGCAGACACCAGGTTCAGCGTCCTTGAACTTACTGTGCTGAAGGAGATTAAGAGCAAAATTGCGAATTTCTGCAGAAAATGGTAAGCTTTTAAAAAGGACATAGTAACTTATATATTAATTCTAGAAATTAAAAATACATAATAACATTACCTCAGTGGATATAGTTAACAACAGAATAGATACAAACGAAGGAATTGTAAGGTACTGGCAGAAAATATCCAGGATGAAGCGTGGAGAGACAAAATGAGGAAAAATACGGAAAAGAGTAGAGTATTAGAAGCACAGAGATGGTCTAAGGACCCTGTAATTGGAGTCCTGAAAGGAGATGAGAGAGCATAGGGTAGAAGCAGTATTTGAGGAGAATTGGCTGAGGATTTTCCAAAGTTGGCAAAAAACCTCGAGTCATGGACTTTAATAAGTCCTGTGAACTTCGAAAACATAAAAATACACATCTTCATAGAATGAAACTGATATACTATGGATAAAAATTTTTAATATTTTACCATCCTTTTAGAACTATGTAAAAGGATATGGGACTTGGGACTGAGAAACAGTGTTCCAAATTAATGAAGAAAGCAAATTAATATCCTTAAAATGTTGGTTAAAAAACAAAAAAAGAATATATACCTTCAAGTTTCATGTGCAAATTTCACCCACAAAGTTGAATAGGGTTGTTTGAATTCTTAAACAATTAGCGCTATTGTGACCTGAAACGTTGTTACCACATGACATTGAGTCCCCTTGCTGTAAACGAGGGAGAACACCTCCCTCATGCCACCTAAAGGGTTATGGGTATACACCCCCGTACTCTCCCCCACGTATGTCCCGCCCATGCTGCTGCGGAGCTGACCACGTGTTTTGTAACTGCAAACCTTGGATTCAGGTGTGCACGGAATGTTATTTTGTCTCTGATGCCCCATGGTCTCTTTCATGAGCCCACATTCTGCTGGGTGGCAGAAATTTCATCTCGATCCATTCAGAGGGGTTGTCTCAACTTCCCAGGGGACATGTTATTGAGGCATGGGTTGTGTTCTGTCCACTCTGACAACAGCTGGACTGTCATCTTTAGTGTCTCTCTTTGGGGCCTTAGTTCCCATGGGCCCCTGGCACACAGCCTTCCTTCCTGAGCCCAGCTTTCCCGCATGCTGTCACCGCTTCTGCTGGGCTCCTGCCCTTTCCTGAACTCTGCGTCAAAGAGTGAATTCACACTCAGACCTCCCTGCAGATTGTCCCACCCTGTACCTGCTTCTATGGTCTGCCTTTGCTACTCAGGTTGGAGGTTTTGCTCTTTGATTATTTGCATGTTTTGGTTGCTTTCTGGAGGCTAGGCGCTAACTGCAAAACACCAGGGAAAGTCTCCCTGATTGTCTTGGCCCACTTTGTCCTTTCTTCCTTGAGGCAGTAAGTGTGGAATATGGTTCTGCTGCCTGAGTGTTAGTGACTTGTTCTTCTTTCAGAGTCCTATCCTATCGCGTGTGTAGGACGTCACACTGTGGTGTTCTTTCCTTCTTCATTGTCCTTCCTGTGGGGGAAGACGTATGAAGGACAGTCTCTCCACCCAGGCTCACAGAATCAGGGGTGCAGGACTGTGTATTTTTCTTTAAAAGAATGAGGTTTTACCTGGATTTTACTTGTGACCTAACCTAGCTGTATTTATTTCTGGCCATTATGTACCTCAGTTGGACTTTGGAGGAAATATTTTTTGCCATGGGAATGATGATTCTTTTTCTCAAAGTTGTCTTGAACAGTATGGGAAATCAGAAAATGCCTTGCCACATACTGTCCACAAGCCATTGGTTAACGGCACAGATGCTAGGAGAAGTCAGGATGTCAATGGCAGTTTCTGTGTGTGGCTCTGTTTAAAATGCCATTTTTCTAACCTTTGCCTTAGATCACACATTTCTTTTCCCAGAATGCTTCTGAGACTAGTTAGGGTTCTTGTATAAAACAATGATGGGAGGTAACTTTTGGGCAGAGTGCTGGGTCTTGGTTGGGCAGGCCTGTTATCAAGGTCTCCCAGGCCCATGTCCTCACCCGCAGAGAGGAGAGGATGAGTTGGTGTGGGGCCGATGTGAAGCCACACAGGGAATGTGGCTGGTTCTGGGTGGGCTCTCTTTAGGGGTTAAGTCACTCATTACTGCATTCTTTTTTTTTTTTTTTTTTTTTTTG